>NW_015505898.1:839001-901982 GCF_001515645.1 Sinocyclocheilus grahami
TAAGTGGTGGCAAATCACTGCTTTATCACAGAAGCGTTCATTGAACTGATTCATTCTAAACAGTTGATTCGTTCATGAACAAGCAAGAATGGACCACTGAACCACTCAACCGGTTCCTTCAAATCTCTGGATTCGTTCAGTATTGCTTAGAGACGCGCTTAACTCTTAAACTGTGGGCTGAACGGAACTGGCAGCAGCGCTGAACATATTACTAAATATCGTATGTTATAAAAGTGCCGACGTCCTGGCTTTGTAAATGCATACAGCAAATGCATACAGTTTCGAAGTGTTTATCCAAACATCTCGGGAGATTCTCTTGCTCCCTGTATTTGGCGCGCTGTGTTCCTGATTGTGCTCGTGCAGTGTCATGAACTGCGCAGACTCGGATCACTTCTGCCACTGGTTCAGTGGCTTGCGTTTTGTTTACCAAATTATGTCGCAATGATTTATAATAATAATTAGAGTTGTTATAAAGTCAAGTCCTGCCGAGTCATGAAGGTCAAATCAAGTCAAGTCTCAAGTCACTGGATCTCAAGTCCAAGTCAAGTCAAGTCATTTTCTTTATTTAGTCAAGCAAGTCACAAGTCCTTAAATTTGCGACTCGAGTCAAGTCATGTGACTCGAGTCCCCCACCTCTGCAATCAATATTATATAAATTATTTTTCCTCCTACCCATTTGCAGTAGGCAGCCCCCCACTTCTTTGATTGGTAGGATCAACGTAATTAAAATGAATACGCTCCCTAAATTTTTATATTTGTTCCAAACTACACCTATTTACATTAAGAAATCTTTTTTACTCATTTAAATAAGAGAATCTTTGCTTATCTTTGGAATAAGAACCCCCTCAGAATACATCTACATTTTCTGCAAAACCCTAAAGAACAGGGTGGGATGGCCCTCCCAAATTTTCAATTATATCATTGGGCTTGTAACCTAGGAGCTCTAACTTGCTGGCAAGGTTCACATTATGTAAATCACATACTGGACTGGATCCAGATAGAACCTTCAGCCTGCCTGCCTTCCTCGCTTTCAGCTCTCCTATTTTCACCCTTACCGATGGGTCCAGACTCTCAATCGTTGCACCCAATGGTTTGGAACTTCATTCAGATTTGGGCCCAAATTCACAAATATTTCAGATTTTCTCAGCCTCTGAATGACCAGGCATTCTTTCTATGGCAAGAAAAAGGTATCTTCTTAACATTTAAAGATCTTTTTGATGACGGCTGCTTGTCTTTTGCCCAATTAGAATCTCAATTTAAAATACATAAAACCCACTTTTTCAGATATCTACTGGTATGTGATTTCACACGCAATCATTTTTCTTCTTTTCCTTCCCTTCCTGAACAAAACCCTATTGATCAACTTTTTCCTGATGACCCAGAACAAAGTGGAACCATCTGTGGCTTATACTGTATACAAAACTTGTATCATTATTATCCACTTCTGTAACTGCCAAAGAGATTCCTGTCAACTAGTCCTTAATATCTGCCTGACGGATGAGGAATGGAATGAGGCTATATATAGAATTCATGGATCTTCTATTTGTGCTAGACACAGCCTTATTCAATATGAAATGGTACATAGACTTCATCTATCCAAGGTCAAGCTGGCAAAGATGTATCCCTCTGTTGACCCAACCTGTACAAGATATAAGCAGTCCCCTGCTACATTAACCCATATGTTTTGGCAATGTCCTAGTCTGTTTTTTGGTCACATTTTTTAAAAATCTTATTCTAGAATATTTTGTAAAGATGTTTGTGCAAATGCTGAAACTGCCGTCTTTGGTATTGTGTGTGAAAATAACACTTTGTCAAAAAGTGAATTGGACTGCATCGCCTTTACTTCTCTTTTGGCAAGGTGCTTGATTTTTAATAATTGGAAACAGTAATTTCCCCTTCTTTGAAATGCATTAGAGTTCCTGAGTTTGGAAAAAATTATGACTTCATTTAAGGGGCTCCGGGTCTAAGTTCACTGTCATGTGGCGTCCTTTCATAAATGATCTTCAAAACCAATTATAACTGTAAGTTACAGTACGTCATCTCCCAGCTTAGGCTAACTGCTGATGCTAATTACCTAAACCCTGCTAAGGATAGATTAGTTGAGTGATTGATTAGTGAAGTTAAATAGTTTTTTTTTTTTTGCTTTACTTTTTCTTCAAGCAGTGGTTTAAAGAGTTACTTGAGCCCAAAATGAAAATTTTATCATGAATCACTTACCCCCATGTCGTTCCAAACCCCTAAAAGCTTTGTTCGTCTTCGGAACACAATTTAAGATATTTTGGATGAAAACCGGGAGGCTTGTGACTGTCCGATTGGCTGCCAAGTAAATAACACTGTCAAGGTCCAGAAAAGTATGAAAGACATCGTCAGAATAGTCCATCTGCCATCAGTGGTTCAACCGTAACGTCATGAAGCGACGGGAATACTTTTTGTACGCAAAGAAAAAAAATGACTTTATTCAACGATTCGTCTCCTCTGTGTCTCTCCGCATCACTATAGCTGAACGCAAGTAGCGTACGCTATTCTGTGTCAGCCGCGACACAAGGATACGTTTTCTACGTGTATTTACACTTTGATTTGAATGAAAACAGCGCATTCGTGCAGCGCGGCTGACACAGAATAGCGTATGCTGCTTGCGTTCAGTGGTTATTCTCCAAAATGCCACTACAGTGATGCAGAGAGACACAGAGGAGACGAATCGTTGAATAAAGTCGTTATTTTTGTTTTCTTCACGTACAAAGTATTCTCGTCGCTTCATAACGTTACAGTTGAACCACTGATGGCAGATTGACTATTTTGACGATGTCTTTCATACTTTTCTGGATCTTGACAGTGTAATTTACTTGGCAGTCAATGGGACAGTCACAAAATATCTTAAATTGTGTTCCGAAGATGAACGAAGCTTTTAGGGGTTTGGAACGACATGGGGGTAAGTGATTAATGACAAAATTTTCATTTTGGGGTGGAGTATCCCTTTAACATGGATGAATTTAGGCCTTGTCCACTCCACACTATTACATTTTTGTTTGAAAACGTATATCTTTTTCTCTCGTATCGTTTTGGCTTTCCTTCCACACTGAGACGGCGTTTTTGTCAAGGAAAACTGAGCTTTTTTGAAAACGCTCTCCAAAGTGGATACATTTGAAAATGCAGTTTTCGCGTTGTAGTGTGGACTGTGAAAACGGATGCTTTTGAAAACGGTGACGCATGTTTAGTCATGTGACGCAAATTGTACCAATCGACATCTATGTTTATACCGGTATTGTGCCTGTGATATTTTCACACAGTTGCTAAACATATGTTACTTTGTATACTCTACATATTACAGTCCAGCAAGGATGACAGGAAATTTACTCACAATTGCTGTCCTGCAGCAAAACATGAGGGCAGTTGCATTTTAGATCAAAAATGTGTGTTGAGGTAAGTTGGAGGTAAACTCTGCAGGACACCGGCCCTCCAGGACCGAGTTTGGAGACCCCTGGTCTAGTATGTAGTTTTACACACCTCTATTGCTAAAGATCGGAGTGTTACTGATGGTTGAGCCTCTGGTCACATTTAGTGCTCTGTAGGACTCGCAGTGATTTGTTTTTTGTGTCAAGGCAGTCATGTGGCTAATTGTGCTCGTTCATCTTTGGACCGTGAAAAATTATACCCATTTTACATAATGTGCAACTGTTTGGGGTGAAAAATGAGATAAATCCTCCCAAACTGTCTCACAAATTGACAAAAACAAGTTCTGTTTCTGTTCCATAGTAGCCTTCATTAGATAATAACTTTGTTTGAACACAGACAGCAAAGCAAAGTGGGCCAGACCCTGGCAGGACTAATAAAATCGAACCCAGCGAGACTAGAAGAGCAGACACAAAAGCTATTACAGCCTGTGGGCTCATGGGACAACAACAGATGCAACAATCTGAGCAAAAGCTCTTGCAGTTTGAGGGCCTTTCTGTCAGTCACATTGAGAGGAGACTTACAACCTTTTGCTCTAATCTTCAAACCCCTAATGGGCGGTTTTGGTACACTTTTCATTAATATGTCACATTGCACTGAATTTGAAAGCTTTTCTAATCAAACAGTTGATCTAAATTAAATCTCTTCTGTTATTAAAGCAGTTTAGATTGTATCAAAACCTGACAGCTAGATCCATAACCGAGCAGTGTCCTGGCATGTCCCACTTGGCTCTGGAACACAGCTGTCAGAAGAATGTCAGCATGACATTAATCACTCTGGTGCCAGCGCACGTCAGTAAAAATTGATGACTGATGCTTTTTGGTGAAAAATTAACACAGACGAGGGCATATATTGGAGCCTTTTACATGCTTATACCAGTTTATTTAAACTGAAACTATTAAAAAATAACTTTTATTCATTAAAATCAAATAAAATTTAATTATTAGATGAAAAGTACTGAGATTGAAAAGTAAGACTGAACATTCCTAGTCGCTGGCTGGTCAAACCAGTTCTTAAGACAGTCTTAACATAATGGTTGTGTTTATGCAACTGGCCCTAAGTTGATTCCTGACATGATCTAAAGCAGCCAAGCAAATGGAAACAAAATGCTGGAAAAGTCTGCAAAAATTCTTCTTTTATGTTCTATGGAAAAAATAACAGAAATAGCATACCATTTTGGATTGAGGTAAGGATGAGTAAATAATGAATGATAGGTAAATGTTTCTTTTAACAGTTTTGGTTCACCCAAGCATAGCTATGGGAACAGTATGATTAGGAAATAATGAGAAAAACAAAACATATAACTTTTTACTACATTTCTAATCATACATTTTATTTATAGAGGCTTTTAGGGTACTCAGTGCTGCTTTACCAGAGATAAAAAGGACAAATGCAACACAATAAAACCAACACACATTAAAAGCAATCTCAAAAGGTGAGGTTTGAGTAAGGATTTGAAGTTTTTCTTTTTAGTTGTAGTTTTGAAGGAGCTTGAGTTTTGAGGGGTTAGTATGGAGGGCTTAGTGCATAAAGAGAAGGTCTTTAAAAGAGATCCATTGTGAGACAGGGAGCCAGCTTTTAAAGGACAGCGGTGATGTGGTCACAATAGCAGACATGCAGCAGAGTTCTGGATGTACTGGAGATTATATTTAGGATTTAGGATGATGAGCCATAAAGAATGCAGTTGCAATAGTTAATTCTGGATGTAATAAAGGCATGAGTTCCAGCAGCAGAGAAGAAGAGTGATGAACAGAAACTAGCTCAATTCGGATAGAAAACCGTTATTATACTTTGTATTAATATTTCACAATGTTGCTGTTTGTTTGATCAAATAAATGCACCCTTAGTGAGCATTAGAGACTTCTTTAAAAAATCTTACAGGCAAAACATTTTACAGGCATTTTTTTTTTCTTTTTATTGAGATAGTAAAGAGAAGAGCAGAAGATGGGATTAGGAAAGGACCTCGAATTTGAATCATCACAGATCATCCATAACACTTCAGTGCCAGAGCATTACCTATGATCAATTCAAAATGTTTGCAGTACATTTCCCACTTGGTGCAGGTTTCACTTATCACTAAATGGATCAATTCAGTGGCTCACACCCACCATTTCAGTATTGCACTGCACTGTCCAGTGTAGAGAGTAGTGCCCCTTTGTCACACATCGGAAGTGAATTCCTCACTTCCTTTCACTTAATCTTCTGTGTCAAGATTGCCTTAAGTGCATTACAAGATGGACAATTATGCAGGGCAACAGAAGGCAGCATATTAATGTACAACTTTTTGTAACAGACTTCCTGTGAGGGGTGTGCACAAGAAACTGCTCTATAGGTTTTGGGACAGAGCAATCGGCTCATAATATTGACAATGTAATTGGAGCATACGCTCAGAATAAAGGTTCACACTATTTCACTACAATCCACCAACTTTGAGATGTCTGGCCTTGCCACGGATCAGAAGCTCAATAAACCAACATAGGCTCATTGGAACAATGTGCAAAACTCCTATACATGCTATTCACTGCAGCTGAAATGAACACTAGAGTCAGTAAAATGCCAACAACTTGTATTCAATTCCACACAAATTATGATTACAGGGGCAGATTATCAATTAACAGACTTATTTTTGTGTGATTTCTTGCACGGTACTATGCGATGACCTCAAAACACACTTCTGTCAGGACCACTATCGTCAAAATGATAGATACTTAGCATAAAGTTTGGTTTGGCGGTATGGTTCTGTTTTGGGCAAAAAACCTCCCTGCCCATCCATGCAGCCTGTCATGAATGAGCAGGGAGAGCAGCAATAATAACCCCCCCAGGGTTAACAGAACAAGGCAGATATCATTAATGTACTCAATGATATTTAAGTGTATGCAATCTTGACTCACGTGACCTGCCAGAACTAACGCTAAAGCTTGATTTATCATGGTGTATGATTTGTAAACTAATACGGTCACACTTTATTTTAAGATCCAGTTCTCAATTAACGAACCATTAACTACGACTTTTGCCTCAATAAACTCCTAATCTGCTGCTTATTATTAGTTAACAAGGTAGTTGTTAAGTTTAGGCATTGGGAAGCATTAAGGATGGAGAATACACTCTAAACAATGCTGGGTTAAAAAGGGACAAACCCAGCTATTGGGTTATTTTGACCCAGCTATTGAGTTGTTTTGACCCAGCGGTTGGGTTCAAAAAGGGACAAACCCAGCTATTGGGTTATTTTGACCCAGCTATTGAGTTGTTTTGACCCAGCGGTTGGGTTCAAAAAGGGACAAACCCAGCTATTGGGTTGTACAACCCAATAGCTGGGTTTGTCCCTTTTTAACCCTTTTTTTTCTTCATTTTTTCAAACCCACATTTTTTAGAGTGTATGGTCATGCAGAATATGTGCTTTATAAGTACCAACAAACAGCCAATATGTTAATAATAGGCATGCTAATAAGCAACAGGTTAATAGTAAGAATTGGTCCCTATACTAAAGTGTTACCACTAATACATTTTTAAGTTTGAATCGCATGACCAGCTTTTTATATATGGCTTTTCAGACATGGTAAACTTGCTCGGTAGCTCACCTGGTACAGCACTGCACATTGCGGAGCACCCAGGTATGAGTCATGTGAAACAAGTCACGATAAAAGAGCTTAAAGATGTAAAGCAAGCTAAAATGACATGGATGATTCAGCAAATGTGTTTTTGCTCACATTTACTTTTATTAACATTATTGGTTAGATTAGTATAGGTGGTATACGTTATTTTTAAATGTTATAGATGTAGGATATCAGACCGAATCAGACAATCTAAGGTTTGGTCAAAACATGTTGAAACATTAGGAGCACAAAAATTCCACAGAGGCCCAAGACAACAGGATGTCATAAATCAGACCCGAGCATTAGCCAGGCTGAAGCAAGCCTAAACCCCTCTGTCACAGAACAGTTTTCAACATTAACACACAAGAACACTTATTGACAAGTCCAAGGAGATTGTCAATTTTGGGGCAAGTTATCAAGAATAATGGTCAAAAGAGATGCACAGCGTGACCGCCACATGGAAACATGTGACAGTGATCACAAGCTTCGGATTGACTTTTCCCTCCACCTCACGAGACAGAACAGACTGAAATTCCTTATGAGAGACCTCTTAACCTCTCTGGTCTTCACAGAACGTATCCTTACGTCCCTTTTAGTGTCACTCCCTTGACAATTTTAAACTACCGTGATACATAACAGCCAATCTAATAAAATGTTGCCAGATTCACATTCAGATAAGAATGAATATACTATTAGCTCCACTGGACATTTCACTTTCAAAGTTTTGCGAAATGTGCAAGAAGCAACAATATCATTTTGCAGTACGATGTGTTCCAATGAGCCTGGTTTTCCCAAACACAGAGTGCATGACATCAGATTAGTGAAGGTGACCTTTGCAGTCATGTCCTGTGGCAGCTTTCACAGATCCACATATGTACAGGCAGCGCCATAGCATGTGACAACCGTTACTTCAGTAATCCTGTGCTGAAGTGCCATCATTACCGGCGGATTCTGCCACGAGGATGGTCTGGAGTCATGTATGGGGTAATGAGCCATCCTGAACATGCTGGTGTCCTTTCAGCCAGCACAGGAAACTGTGTGAACACACCTTTTCACATTTATGTCTCAGTACCAGGAGGTCCTAATGCATTTGTGGAGATTGTTAATGACTGTATCTTCGAGGGAACATGAAACAACATTTCAAAGATAAATTCATCCATTAACAAAGTTATACGATGAAAAAAGCCTCTAAAAGCATTTCAAGCTCCCGCATCATGCGCCGCTATTACAGATAGGATTAATTATCCATGGCGCCTGGAGTTTTCTGCCGGCTTTCAGTGAGCAGCCAAAACTAGGCTTGGTCTATTAGTACAGGTCTCATCCCAATAAAGTCTTTTCTCATACATCTGAGTGACACATGCCATCATTTAGCAGGGAAAGGAAAGATCGTAGCACACATTATTATTCCAAGAGCTAAATTTGTGGGATTCAGATTTGCATGGTGGCAGGTCAAGGCCCTGTGTCGATCTAGCCTGGGATTTATGTCACGTCTACTAGCACTGGCTCACAAACAGGACATTTAAAGGGTCTGGTGTACACACTCCAGGTTTGTGATTGGTACATTAAACTACATTACCATGGAGACCGGTAAGTGCAGCAGAGGGGGCTGCAAATGTGTTGGTAATGGAGTGGAAAAGTACACTATTATGTAGCTCTTCTCGTAACGTGCGGTCTTCCAACAAGAAATAAACCAGAGTGATTGCGTAATTTTGCACGTTTAAATGTAAAACCCACATGGGGATGCTTGCCCACATGGCTCTGTGTGTAAGCATGGGGGGTAAAGATAACACGGAAGTAGAGAGCATTCAGCCTTCCAGAGTACCGAACTGCACTTTGTGTATGTGACCCGGCTCTCCATTCAAACCACTGTAGCCTTCAGCATTGCTGCTAATGGTGGAGGGGCCACCATGATCCCATTTTCTCCACAAACACACTGTGGATTTAGACAACATAGTGAAAACACCACTTGAATCAACCATAGTATTTTGATTCTGTACTGAAGAAATGTCTCTAACGTCTACAACTTTGGCCGCTAAAGCAACTTTATGTTTTATCTTGACATATCAGTTTCAGAATCATTCTGATGGTATACTGATTCTAATGACTTCTGTTTCTTTCCTATACTTGCTCTCAAACGTCTGTTCTGGGAGTATGTAAGTTCCACAAAAACAAATGAAGCAGCAAATGCTTTAAACAGAATTAAAAATATAACATTTTGAGAAGGCATAATTTTAATATTCATCCAGTTTTCAAAGGACTCATGCTTAGACTCTCTTCACCAGTGAACTAGGTTATTCTATCATCGTGAGTTTAGAATACAAATCCAGCAACGGTGTCAACAAAGTATTAAATCATTTGTGAGACATCTCAAACTTCTCAAAAAGATGTTGCTCACATGCGAACACGCAGTTTTTCTGTTTTAAGGGGTGATTGAAGGGTTTATGTTTGACTTGTTGTGTCACAAACTTGACTTGTTTCTCCTAGACAGCTCCATCTCATGGACAACTAATGGAGACTCCTTCTCAACAGTTCCTCCAACTGTGCTCAGATTCTGAAGTCTGCAATCAAACGTCAGAGATTTTATCATTCTTCCCAAGAAATAAATGTACTTTTAGGCCTGCTGGTCTTATCTGGTCTCCCAGCCTGTCAGGTTGGTCTATTGGCTGGATTTAGAGGGTTTTTGGACACTTTTCAGCTGCTCAGCTGGCCATTCAGCTAAACTAGTTAAACACCAGCCTGGCCAGGTTGTGAGACAATTTAAACCAGCTAAAACCAACTTAAACCTATTAAGACCAGAAAAAGCTGGTTTAAGTTGATTTGATTAGATTTTTTTTTTAGCAGGGATGTACACAATTGTATAATTTGTTTCTTTTTTTAAGTTGCGACGAAAATGGAAATATGACTGACCTTTTCTTTTTGTTTTTTACTGTACATACAAGTATGATGGATTATTATAGAAAAAGAAAAAGTGAAGGACGGGGACTTTGTTATATCCATTGGCTGTTGATTTGATTTTGAGATGTGGGCGTTGCACATAAAAAATCAAGGTAGATGAACGTGAGTGAATCCAATTCTGATTACAAATAAGAGGTCAAAATGTTTAAAAAATGAAATCACACACCCCCCACTATAATTCATTATGAGGATTTGAATTTCAATGTGGCTGACAACAGACCAGATTTTGCATTTTTATTTATATTCAATATTCATAATGCAGTCTTCTAGAATTTATTTGCATGATTATTAATGACTTTATAGCTATATGAACCCATTAGCTTGATACGGTGGAACAAGTGAATATAAATTAATCTTGGTGTATATATTGCAAAAATTAGACAATAATAATAGAAAGAATCAACCTTTTAAATAAAAAAGAACAGTGCTATAGTAATTTCAAATGTAGAGGAAAGTAAAAAAAAACAAAAAAAAACGTGAAAAACAATCCCATACTTACAACGGACAAAGAACACCAACACTGCAAATCAAGTGCGGCGAGAAGCTGTTTGTCTAGAGGAGTGACCAGATCTCTGCCAGAGACTCGGTGATGTCTTTCAAGTGAGACAAAAACTCATATCTCTCAGCACTGTGGAGGTTTCCTTTTCTAGACAGGATTTAATAACAAGGACATCAATCTATGTGGCAAGCGTACACATCTCAAACCCACAATTCAATATCGAGGACTGAGTCCATAGCAAATGATTTTTCTGTGTTAAAGGCACAGTTGAGGGTGTGACTGGGCACTGTGTGTATAGTATTTAAATGAGTATTTCCCTGCTGTCATATAATCTGCTCTGTCTATATAGTGCAATATAATTTGCATAAGTAACCTAACCGCACAGAGTTGAGGGGTCTTGTGGTAAATAGTTCCATTCAACTCTGAGAGTTGGAAATTCCAGCGTCTTACTCCAGCAGTTTCCAACCTCAATCTGCAACTCTGATCCACTGATATGCAGGCGTATAACATCACAAGAACGTGGTGGCACATAGAGATTCACAAAGTTAATGATATCAGTGAGTGAAAGTTCCTACTTTACAGTACATGGATATAAATCCTGTTTAGCAAATTTGCATAGACAGCTGCATAAAACAAGCTAAATGAACCTCTCTAATCGCCATACACCTGCAAATGTTAGCATTGCATAGCATCGTTTATGGATGCAGTATACCAGGAGACATCCTTGTTGATAACTGAACACCTGCAAAGCTAACAGGAGCCAATTTGTTTTTCTTTTTGTCATTTTTTGACTTTAAATAGAACGCAATGTAACATGGAAGAAAAAACCCGAGCTGTACCAAACAAGAAAGTCTGAAGTTAACAGAAAAACAGGTTTACCGAGGATCATACTGTATATACAAAGAGAACAGATTGGTTTGAAGTCAGCATGCAATGCCATTTGCAACCAAGTTTACTTCTGTAATTTGTTGTATATCCTGTTTCACTAAGAAATATGCCAAATTAATGTAGAGCTGGACTTTTCTTTATCAGGAATTGATTGAAACATGGGTGTTTCATACACAAGTCAGAAGTAGCGACATTGTTTGTTTTTTTCGTATTATGACTTACGTCCGGGTGTAACGGATTATCAAAAAATAAAAAGTAGAGCAGGGACTTTATTCTATTAATCAGTTATTGTAGGCTTTAAGGGCCTTTGGAATTACTGAAATCATTTGGTGCAGTGATATGAAAATGTAAAGCGGTCAAGACTTGCCTGGAACTACTTTAGTCATGCATTTCCCCTTAGGGCATTCATCAGCCAATCAGATTCAAGCATTCAACAGCCCCATAGTATAAGTGGTCTTAACGGTCAAAAATGGACAGTTGTTTTAGAGGCAGAGCAAATTACATTTTGACACTAGGCACGATAAGACCATGAACATATATTGAGTAAAAGAAAACAGGGTCTGTTTTGATTTCATGTTGACTATAAACTGTTTATTTTTTCCTAATAATCCCATTGGCATCCATTACATTACAATTTTTGGTTTTTATTATATACTCAGTAATAGATAGAGTGGATAAAAAAGCTTTCAGGACTGACTAGATGGTCAGCCAAGACACTTCTACACAATGTTTCACACATTTCTGACGGAACTATTTTCCTGAGCATCACATTGTCTTCACCATTTTACATGCCAGAATAAATTGCCTGAGAGAGTGCTAGCCATCTGCCGCTTTCCAGATTCAGACGGCCATCCTCAGGGAAGCCTGAGGAAAACGCTGGTCTCGGACAGCAGGCCTCCCAAAACAGCAGGAGTTAGTGCAGACACAAAGCAGTACCCTTCTCTGATATCCCAGGACCTCACTTGATCAAACCCTGTGAATTATCAGTAATTGGCCCAACTGTGACATTCCCGACTGCAAAGGGCACATAAATCACCTCGCAGTATAATAGCTCAGACGGCAAGCTATGCAAGTCCCGCACAAATGACCTCACAGAGTGTTTGTCCCCTGATGTCTGACTGATACCACTGTCGGTCTTTCTAGACCCTCTCTTTTTCATACACACAATTACTGGTGACACAGACACTCTTGTTCGGATAAAAATAGTCTTAGATATGATCCCTTGATCTCATTCTCAGGCTGGACTGGGCTTTTATCTTCGAATGGACAGACTAAAGTGGACAGAAAGGGTTCAGAAACACTTTTGCCTAGAGAAAAGGTTATATCACTGCTGGTTTATGCAATATAATTCAACGGTACTTTATACAAGTCGTATAACCATCTTATGGTTGGCGATAGCCTTCAAAGCTTTTGAACAAGTGAATAGCTTCGATGACTGTCTTGATATTGTTTCGGGTTGATTTTCTCTGAATATCTTCCAAGAGAAATTTGTTCAAATTCAAGTGTGTCAAAGAAGAGCACTTAATGTTTAATTTAGCAAAGTACTCAGACAAATTTTGTCTTTCTGAACAGAAAAAGAGGACTTCAGACCAAAATCAATATGACATGAGAATTCCAAGCAATTGAACACAAATCCATTTTGTGCAAGGGTTGCATTAGTCCAAATGCATTAGCAGAATGAAGCAAGGATGGCACGTGACCTAAAAACAACCCAGGACCTCTGTCAGCCTAATAAAAAACGATCACCTACTCTATGATCTAGTTCAAACATAATGCTTTTACATTGCAGAGGAAAAGCTATTAAACAATTGTTGGAGAGGAATATGTCGTGCAGTGCTAATCACAGAGAACCTTGTTTGCATCCCACATAATTTCATTGACATTTTCAGTAAACTAGGAATTGGAGGCACATTTGATTGCATTTTTTTAATATTTGTGTTTTTACTGATTTGATTGACTTCACTTATAAGGTATTAATACACCAGTATTAGCATAACATGGTGGCTTTGTCCAGGAAGACTTTAGTTGTGACGTCTGCATTTAAACACAGGAATGATTCCCCCAAATCATCATTCTATGTGTGTACGGAATACAAACAGGAATTTTAAAAAATTTCCATAGAGTACCATAATGTAAGGGTTTCCTTTTCTAAGCTTTTACTTTGTATATAAATTTGGTTTCGACATTTGGCCCACAAGTGGACCGGCCCACCAGGAAAAGTTGCGTAGCTCCTTATGACCCATCCATCCATTGAATCAAGCAAGCCAGAGCAGCACCCTAATCGGTCAGTAGTCGTCCTCAGGTTTTACTGCTCCAAAATTCCTATATTCCCTGTTTTCAATCTCTCCTTCAGGATAAGACTAGTACAGTTCTGTTTCCCAAACGCAAGCATTCCATCCTTATCTAAGATCTCGGTTAGAACTTCACTTATAAGGTATTAATACACCAGTATTAGCATAACATGGTGGCTTTGTCCAGGAAGACTTTAGTTGTGACGTCTGCATTTAAACACAGGAACGATTCCCCCAAATCATCATTCTATGTGTGTACGGAATACAAACAGAATTTTAAAAAATTTCCATAGAGTACCATAATGTAAGGGTTTCCTTTTCTAAGCTTTTACTTTGTATATAAATTTGGTTTCGACATTTGGCCCACAAGTGGACCGGCCCACCAGGAAAAGTTGCGTAGCTCCTTATGACCCATCCATCCATTGAATCAAGCAAGCCAGAGCAGCACCCTAATCGGTCAGTAGTCGTCCTCAGGTTTTACTGCTCCAAAATTCCTATATTCCCTGTTTTCAATCTCTCCTTCAGGATAAGACTAGTACAGTTCTGTTTCCCAAACGCAAGCATTCCATCCTTATCTAAGATCTCGGTTAGAGTTTGTTATAGGACTATGAGTGTTGACAAAGTATCTTATTGATTTTAGTTTGCTAGATTAGCCTTTCATATTGTACATAAGTGACACCTCCACATGTCCTGCATACACACTGAATACTACCACAGCAAGCGGTTCTTATCTTTGAACAGCTGTTATTTAAATGCAATTGCAGGAAAATCTCACAACCTTCAGTTAACCGGCCGCACCCAAAATGAAGGGACACCCAAGGTTATTTTCGCTGTGATCAAATTATACCTACAATTCAGGCTCCTCACTATGCCTGTTATAACCTCAAGCATAGCATAGATATTGAATAATGCGAGGCCTGTGGTGTTTTGGATTTCTGCTGTCATAAATCTGTCTAAGTCTGCTATCATTAAGCATAACAATTACTTTGGGTTTCTGGCAATGCTTAAAATATGCCACCAGAATAAATCTGTTTCCACTTAAATTTAATTGCTTCTGGAGGTTCTGTTTAAATAATATAAATGAATAAGAACTACCGGGGCCTCTTTGTAGTTTCTCCAATATACTTTTCTAGTGTAAAATGTAGGTGGTCGTTTTCAAATATGTGCTCTCTGGGCAAAATTATTAGGTAGCTAAACCACCCATAGACCCATGCAGTGTAAAGATGTGTTTACTTGGGCACACCATGGTCTCACAAGAAAATACAAATCATAAGAACACTATTTAATCCGATACAACAATCCAATGCATGATGTATTCCTGGCTCTCAGTATATGATCTGTTACACTGGACAACATACAAATCAAACAGAACAAACCATGCTGAGTGACGTGACAAACATAGAACACTCCTATTAGCATTCTGATTGGTTGAATGGGTCGCCAATGTCATGATTGCATTGCTAAGTGCAAAAGGGGTCTTTAATTATAATAAGTCTAGTTTTTAGTTATGGGAAAACAGACTGATTTTCAATAACTGGTTCTTTCGAACAGTTCATTTAAAGGAACCATTTTCACCAATTTAGGCATTCCTTTATGTCATCATGGCATGGCAAACTGGTGTGGTGTGTTACATGCTTTTAAAATGTTCCAATAAAGACATTATGTAGGCATGCTTGATTCAGTTCATAATTATTTGTATTATTGTTAATTATTTAAAAGAATTGTTTAGATGTACATTAAACTTTCACTTGTTTCTTTTGGATTAAAAGGTTGTGCTGTTCTGTACGTGTTGATAAAACGGTCATACAATCTATTCATAAACAATATGTTTGTACATTTTGGCTATTACTTAAGTTCCGACTCATTTTGCATATATCATCGGTTCACTCCGTATGCTCTTCCTATCAGTTCAATCAATGGTTCATGGTTCAACGAGTCGCTCGGATCGATTCGTGAACGATTCGTTCAGACAGTGTTTGTGAGTCGGTTCAATTGATTCGTTGTAAAGATCCGACTCAACACAACAGTTCGTTCACCAATCGGACATCGCCACTAGTTTTGAAGCAATATACCCACACCGCGTCGCGCGCGCATGCCAGAGGTGTCTCATTTCTCTAAAAATATCCCCATCGCTTTGCTTGGGGGACGCTTTAAATGCTTTGAGTTTCCATAGGCTACTATTTGACCTGCTGTATCACCGTATATAAATTAAACGCAATTCATTTGTTAGCGATTTAAGCGCAACGGCCCACATTGTTGCTCTCGGGCCGTTCTGACAGGTCACTGACCGCTGATAATCAATCAAGCCACGACAAGGTGATAATAGGCTATCAAAAAGGCAAGTTTTGTCCACACGACTTCAGTCATTTCTTCTTTAAGCTGTATAATGTAAGAATGCGTGTAGGATGCATCGCGCGTACAGTAGATTATTCGAGCGCTTATTCGTTGTGATCCGGTTTTATTATATTAAAGTCTATAAAACAGCCCAGTCTCGACTTCAGTTTCGCACACTGAGAAGTTGTACAGTCTTCTGTAAAGTGAAATAAGGACAAAATAAAGAACATACACTGCGCGCTGCTGTGAGCATCAGCAAAGTGTAGGCTATGTATGAAACGAGTGCCTGAAGTGCTTTAATAAAATAAACCGAACACAGATCCCATTAATATCACACGCACTAGTGGACCCTGAAGCACAGAGCGTGTTCTGTGCATCATCATCATCCTCATCATCATCATGCCTGACGGACACAAGCCGAACCGAGAAGGCAACATCACCAAAACATCAACAGCCCATGATGAGCCAAGTCCAATAATGCAAAAATCCGACAAATGAATAGCGCACAAGCATAAAGTTAGCTCCAGCAGAACGTGCGTTTGGCAGTACTCACCTCGCTCTAGGGCGAGCGGTAGGACTGTCATTGTCGCCATGACTGTGCTGTGTTATTATCAGAGAGAGAGAGAGAGAGACTGGAGCTGCGGCATCAGAGCGCGCACTGTAGCGGAGGAGAGAGCGAGTGAGCGCGGATTGGATCCCGTGCGGATGATGGGAGTGGTTGGGACGGGAACGGGATTATTTACCATGTGTAGTGGACGATTCGGAATGGGATGTAAATCGGATTGAGATGCAGTGTCTGCACGTTACGTTTAGAATTGTGCATGCACATTTCCTTAAGCTTTGTTGAACGTGCATAAGGCGTTTAAAAATTAAAGTTCTAATGTTTGACGAGCATTGGTCAAATCAGACGTTTCAAATGCAAATGTATAATGGTTGTTGAACAATACATCATTCGGTTGTTTAAAATGTAGGGGGAGACCGGGGATGGTTGTAACAGTTGTAACACTTCCAATTTCTCCAATCAGAGACAAGTTACAAATCACCTGCTTCACTTCTCTCATAGTCCTTATTCCACATGTGATGAAGAAGATTCCTGAGGCAGACACAGCAGATGTTACAGGGGAAAAACTCATTTTTATGTAAGACTTTATTTATTTTTGTCATGGCAATGGCTGCTTTGTAGTTAAACTAATCAAAGTTACATTATGTCTTTTGTGTGTCTGTGTGTTAGACATTTTTTGAATGCATGTTTGTTAGTGCTAATGTTTTGGTTGTTAGCTATACTGTATAAGGTGAGATAGTTCATGGCTACAAGACTCTGGACTAGTTGTAACAACAAGACTCGGGTTATTTTAACATCAATGAAACATCAATTTGCAATTTACCCCAAGCAAATTTGAGTTGAAATTGTGTCAGTCCTATCAGATTGTGCTACCAAAATATATATTTGCATTGTTTTAAGGGTAAGTTTAGGGTAAGGGTAGATATGGGTGGGGAGGGGTAGTTATGGACATTTTTAAAAGCCTCAAACATGAATAAGATGATGGTAGCATAATCTGATGGGTCGCATTTTTCGCTATCGATTTGTGCTACCTATCTTTTTAATGGGAGGTAGCACAATATGAGCAGGTAGCACAAATCGTCAGAACACCGGCAAAGCCGTGCCCGGATACAACGGTTAGATTCCTCTACATTGGTAGGCTTCGTGTGGCACATGTGCGTGACTCATCGTTTGTTTATTACAAACTCTTTCTTATTATTTATTAGAGTTCCTTTTGATTGACAATTTTTAGCTGGATAGTTCAATAAATGACTGAAGTACTTAAATTCTCTTCATATTAAATATTAAACAAGAGTATACGCTTTAAATAAGATGACAAGAATGTTGTATTAGATCTTCACTACTTATACAGCAGTAGTGATCAGAATCATCCTGAAGGGGGTTTAGATTAATCTCCATGAATATACTCAAGAGCTCTAGTCCTGAACCCCTGCATCTTAGTGCACGGGGTTAAACGCAAGACTTAAATTATGCAGAAGCAAATCCCATGCACGACCTATGATCTTCGCAGTGAACTGACAGCAGCAGCTAAAGCACTAGACAGTGTGGCTCCTACCACTAATTTTTGGTGTAATTATGGGCACTAGACAAGTCTTTGGCAGCTCTTATCTAGTTTATTACATTCATTCATAATTGTATTGTTAGAATGAACTTTGCTCATTATTTAGGCCTCACAAGTACTGTAACAGCCATCAGGAGAGGTGTACTATAACCTTTTTCATTGACTGATGATTTAGTTATCTAACATGGTTAGATAACACTACTTTGCTCATGAGTAAATTGAAGACTCAATTCAACAGGTCAACTATTCCTTTAAGAAAATTCAGATGTTTCAAACTTGCAAATGCAGGTTGGTTTCAGAAATAACAACACTGATGGATTGCTCTGTCAGTCCTCCAGCTGCGGACAGATGTGCAGTGGTAAAATATAATGGGATGGATGGAGGGCTTAAAGCCAGAGAGAAAGAGGCCACAGGGAGATTATGCTCTCATGGCCATATGGGACACAGCCTCTGGAAAACATTCTGCTGGAAAAAAGTCCGATTAACAGAGTGCTCTGGGAAGCTTTTCCGATGAGAATGAATTGATTTCTGAATGGATGCGCAGATTTGAGTGCTAACAGGAGGAGAGAAGTACAGAGAAGAGATTATTTTAAGGTTGTGTGAATGAGTATAGTAGCTCGCATGAGCAGAAACACTCTGATTCATATTTCTTTGAAATGTGTTATTTTAGACCTGTATCTAGGTCAGGGTTGAGCAAATTTCACAATTTAAAAATTAGCTGTTAGAATTAGATTCAAATTGGCCACGTCCCACAGAATCAACTGTAATGACAGGATGAGGAATTTACTCAGTTAAAAAAAAAATTTAATATAGTCACACAGTGCAATAAATGAATTAGTTGTGTGAGAAAACATAAACGTGAATTAATTTGGACTAATTATGTCTTTTTAATGTAATGCATAATTTTTTAATTTATATATTTGTATAAGAAATATTTTAATATAAACAAAATAAATATACTAAATACTATCAACACAATGAACAGCCTCAATAACGTTTTTAGTATATATTTATAAAGTATACTGTATACATATTGATATGTTTCAGATTTCTGAAATATTAAACCTGATAAAATAGATAGAATACAAAAATATTTAAATAAAGGCTTTGGGATAAATTAGGGGATTCGGGGAAATGAAGTGTTCTTTGACCATTGTTCAAGAAAATATATAGTATAATAATTAACTGTATTAATTAATAAGTATATATATAATTTGCATATATACATGTATATATATATATATATATATATATATATATATATATATATATATATATATATATAAAGACCTATTAATTTCATTATTTAAAAATGTAATTATTGATTAAATAAAAAATAAAAACAATTACAAATGTATTAATTTGTATGAAATTCATAATTTTACTCCCTAAATATGACTTACTGTTCTGCATCCTGTTTACTACCTCAATTCAAATCCAATTCAAATTCAAGGATTTAAAAGGCATTTTCAATTAAATCCTGAATGGCGCACAATTGTATGATGTGGGTGTAAAGCAACAGGTGAGGACACAGTTTAATCTGTGGCCTTTAGCAAAGATGCCACCTTTTTTCTCCACACCTGATCTCAGCTTGTTTTAAGCGGAAGAGCTGCCTTATTATTCAGTGTAGAAATACTACGGTTCATTCGATGTGTCTGCAGTTTCCTCAAGAAAACAGCATCTAGTCAATTGGCTGTCAGGAAGTTTTGGAACATGACACCACATCCCTGTAGGACGCCTTTCACACAGAGTCATGTTCGGTGCAAGGATAGCGTATCGTGAGATGAAAGTGGCTTGAAGGGGGCAGATACAAGACGGCTGCTGTTAGCTAACATATGCGTGCTTGAGAGACGGCTTGCTTTTGTTATTTTTTCCCCCTTTTAGCACGGCAGAGGCAGATGTTGTTGTTTGATTCATGATGAATGGAAGCGTATATGTTGCTTTGACACATCTTAGAAGACAAACCAAACAGCACGTCATTGTGATATTTGGATATGTCAAAGATGGCCTGCTTGTGTGCTCTTCTTAGTGGTGTTTGTTAAAGGGGTCATATGATGCTGCTAAAAAGAACATTATTTTGTGTATTTGGTTTAATGAAATGTGTTAATGCGGTTTAAGGTTAAAAAACACATTATTTTCCACATACTGTACATTATTGTTTTTACCGTTCCTCATATTTTGGGTTAAGGATTTGAACAAACATTTATCATAAAATATAAAAACCTAGTTTTATTTTTGCTTGTTTTGTCTCTGCAAAAATTTTGCGGGGAAAATCCAGTCATTTTAATAGTAATCTGTGCATCTAAGCGTTTCATGTGAGGGCAAAAACAATTCCCCATGCAGATTTTGCTTGTGTTCAGGTTGCTCATGTGAATTCGCCTCATTGACTAACAGAAAGTTGTTTGGTTTGAAAGTGACTTCTGTGTGAGCTGTGCTTCATACATCGCTACACGAATGACAATAGACAGTGGACCTTTTTGCTCATGAAGTTTAACGAATATGACCACACCTTGAGGTTGCAAAAGAGTAACAGCTGTTTAACTTGAAGCCTATAACATCGCAGACTTAACTAATCATGTATTTTATCAGCAGATGGAATATTGTCTGACAGTGACCTGCAGGTGGTAATAAAGGAATATTCTGGGTTCATACAAGGTTGTCCATAAACTTGCAGCTGCACTAATTCAATTGTCACTCATAAAATCTCATGTGAGATTGCAGCATGAGTGCCTTTACACTGGAGTAAGATCATTGACACCCTCCCACATGTTCACATCAGGGTAGCAGACAATATAACAGGCCAGACAAAGTAAAATAGAAATATTTCCAATCAAACAATGTGACACTGTTACTGCCAGAGAGAGAAAGAGTTATGACAATATGAATAGCACTATTTTAGAAAGTCCTATACTGACAAATTGGCGCTGGGAGAAAGTTGACGGGCATTAAGTTCTAAGGCTCGATTCTTGCCTAGAATCCTGCAACACAGGGAGGAAACTAATTGAAGATGCGCAGTTTGTGTGATGTGCTTGCTGAATGCAGATCAGAGATGAAGACACGCGGTGAGGCTATTTAGAATGCAAAACCTAAAACAAATACATCCAAATGGCGATTTGAGGCGAATGCCAGATGCCATACAGAACATAGACATTTATGGAGTAATTTGATCATTCAGCACAAGACGATTTTGTTAAAAGGGGTTATAAGGTATCAAATTTACCCTGATCTTTTTAGATAAAAGACACACTGGAACTTCAAGAACAGAATACTTCCCTAGTCCAGTAAGAACATTTACTGACATAAGAGTGTTATTTACTGACTTTGACTCCTTAAGCCCATTCTTAGAGATAAAGAGGAGAAAGCTGGACAGATGCTGTTTATTTAGAAATAAAGATGAGACTAAGGGGGCATTTACAAGACACCATTTTCAACTAAAAATGGTGCAAGTTTTTGAAAATGATACCGTTATCATCTCAGTGTAAACAACAAAAATGTGAATTTGTGAAAACAGTGACGGCATGTGCATGAGTCTACAGGTATGGAACAGGCATAGTGTTTCTTTACGAAGTGACATTGTCAGCTACTGGCCTGGCATGCATAATACAGTGTTTTTAGTCGTTTTTGTGGATCCTTGTGAACAGGGATCATTTTGACAGCATTGGTGTCTGTACATGAATGCTTCAAAAATGCAAAGAAAAAGCATTTCCTTTTTTAGTACATCATTGCCATGAAAACATACCCTAAAATATGATGAAGTCTTGTGCTGTTTCTAGCTGCGTGTAGCACCTACAGCTCTGCATATTCTTCTGAAGGATCCCGATCTTAGTAAAGAATGACAGAAGTTTTAGTTTTACAGTGTTTCTGATTATGTCAGTCTGACCTTAACAGTTTGTGTGACACAATTAAAATCGCAATGTAATTAAGCTTTATTCCAAAACTATAAAACAATTATATTTGACAAGCACAAGACAGCATAGAGGGTGTCTAATTTATATGTAAAAAGGTTATCAAAAACTAAATTAACATGGGTTTTAGCACAAAAACATACTTATATTACACGTGGACCTCAAACTATAAAGAAAAACTATTGAAAAAAATCAAATAATAATAGAAATGTATGATATGCTCTGTATATATACATTTTCAGCAGACTCCATAGTGTATTTATTTGTTTTTACCAGCTTTTTATGCTGCTGTTTTGCAGTAACTGTTGGTTACATCATTGTTTTGCAACCAAAAAGCGTAAATGTCACCAATCTAGCAATGTGCATCATACTGCAATTTATATTTATCTTATTCAGCTCTATTAAATCCTGAGCAATTCACTTCGTAATCTGTGTACAGACAATCTGCCACACAGGACTAGGACCACTTAGCATTAATCGCCTCAGCCACTCTAATAGAAAACATTGCACAAGCGATTTGTAAATCACATCATCCCTTAACTGCCAGCAAGACTGATGAATGACTCAATCACAGTGTCCAGGTTGCAGTTAAAATGGGACTGCAGTCAGCAATCAGAGAGGGGTATAGACACAGACAGTAGGCATTACTGACTGAAATGGCTTGTAGTCTTGCGAGAGCCATGGATAAGATATGGCCTCTGAAACTGTTTAATAGATTCTAAAAGCTATAGTTCACCCCGAAAAATTTTATTCTGTCTTAATTTACTCACCCTCATGTCTTTCTGAACCTATATGAATTTCCTTCTTCTGTGAAATACAAAAGGAGATATTTTGCAGACTTTCCAAGCTGTTCTTTTCCATTATGAAAGTAGATAGTGAGTGTAAATGTTCTACATGAATGCAATACTCAAATGACCTGTTATTTTTAACTAAATGTGTACATTACGTAGAATACTGGAGGGAAAAATCCAGAGAAAATGGAAATAGTAGGCAGTATACGGTAGTATATAATGCACAGTATTCAGTAAGTAGTAAGCTACTGTAGTATTCCATTCGAAACACAGTCAGACAGAAAGAGAGAGACAGGATCACAAACATGAAGAGTTGAAGATTATAATGAAGATTATATCCTATAGCCATTGTTTATTCACCAGTATGTCTTTTAGATGATAATATTAGCAATAAATATCCTGGCTCTATTAGGTTTCCTTATTTCCATATTTAAGCAATTTCTTATGACATTAGTATTTATGACTGGTTCCAAACATCTGAAGTCAAACCGCAAGTGTGTAGGTGTGACTTCATCCTAGTGCTCTCAATTTATTGCATTTATTACCATGGGCTCTTATTAACCAGGCAGCATGATTTTACATTACAATCTCGTTCTGTGTTATTGATTTGACTGCAAGTCAGGGGGGCACAAGAGTGTGCTGAAGGGGTCCGTGGAAAATTTCAGACACCAACAGTTCTAAAGACAGACTGGGAATAATCAGTTCACAAAACTGAAGCCAAAAATAATCTCTTTATTTTAATCTCCTAGCTTGCTTACAATCTACATACTTTCAAGAATAGTTTGTAGTGTTGTATTTGTCTAGGGAATTTCTCCAGTTCACTGTTGCCTTCGGCTTGCTCAACGGAGTTTTAAGGCAAAGCTGCTTTGGAACAATATTTATTATGAAAAATACTGTACCAATAAAAGTCAGGTGAATTGTGTCTCTTTTGTTTAGAAGCTAACAGTACTCAGAGTAGAAAAGACTGTCAGCTTATTACAAAGTAAATATTTTCCACATAATATTTTAATTTGCTCGGGTGCAATGACAATATAAAAGCCAAAACATGTTGTCTTTTTAACCCTACTGTATCTGATACACAAATTTAAGACCTCTTAATTATCAACATGATATAAACCTGCATGCCTTCGGTTCTGATTGATAGTTTATACTTTTTTATTAAGTAAAATACATTTTAGTGACATTCTAAATTTGCATCAACTTAGGTTTAATTTATTATATTATTATTTATATAATATCATGGTAAAATTGATCAAATATGTTCCAACAGGCTTTTAAGGAATGTTTATTTATACACATCTCCAAATTTGTCGTCATATACATATCAGAAACTGTACCGAATTCCATATTCTCACTCAATTTTGGCCTCTGTCATACTGTTTGCCTGATGTATCAAAAATGATACAAACAAATACAGTATGCAACTTTGTATTTATTTAATTTTATATCACATATGTCAGGTTTTACAGGTTTAATATCACGCTTAACATTTGTTCTCAAACAGCGTGTCTGGCTGTATATATGAAAAAATATAGCTGCCTTCATATTTGGAGATTATTTGCATTAAAAAGTTATAGGCTACTGTATGCAGACTATAGCATTGTGTTTCATAAATCATGCAGGGGCACCTCAGAAAGCCCCAACATTACGTAACGATCACATTGCATGGATTGCAGTATCTTGGAGTGGCCTCTGGCTGTGATCTGAAGTATTGAATTATTGCGCGGCCATTTTTGAGTTGAGAAATTTGGAGCTCACTTGAATCAGCGTTGCTCGTCAACAAACACTAGAGCTGAAACGACGCGATAACGAACAGAAAACACAACAAACATGCGTCTTTACCAAACTACGCGGTTAAAACACATCTGCATTGGAAATGTAACGGTGTCTAGAGTTAAGGAACGTTACAAAACAGTGAGTGCTGTAGGTTCAAGATGTTTGTTGGGTCTGAAGTTTTCATGCACAGGTGTGTCTGGACCATGTTACCTGCAGAAGGTACAGACAGATATCTGGAATGGGTTGATTTATACAACAAACAGAGCTTATAACACATACAGGAAACATTTTATTCGTACCTTTTCATCAAAATACACATATGAAGACGCGTTCGGCCTGGCACGTGACAACCCCGAAAAGTTCTGGAGTGAAGCGGCAGATGGTATCACTTGGTTTGAACACTGGACTCAGACTCTGGATAATACGGATACAGTGTTTCCAAAATGGTAAGGACAGCCTATACACTAGGGGCCGTTGATATGTTGCCTTTTTGCGGTCAATAGTAACAGAATTTTAAGTGAAAGCAGGGGTCTGGGGCTGTTTTTAAAGGGATTCGCCAAAAAAAATGGTGTGAGGGGCAATGACCGTCTCAGTCACCATTCGCTTTCACTGTATGGAAGAATAAATGCAATGAAAGTGAATAGTGACTGAGCCTGTCAGTCCTTAGAATTCTGCAAAACAACTTCTTCTTGAGTTTCACTGAGGAGAGAGAGAGAGAGAGAGAGTCAAGGGTGAAGAGAGGAAGTCGGGAGTGTTTGTGAAATCATGAGGGGGCGTAAACGATGACAATACTTTAATATTTACAAGAAAAAAAATGATTTCATTTTAATCTTCTTTTTAACATGACGCGCCCACTTTTAAAAACGCGACGCAACGGAATAACGTCTGTCTGACGCATGCGTGTCTAGACCAATCAACAGCGCAGACAAAACGCATAGAGTGCTTCCCGTGTGTACGCCCACTTTTGTTTATAGATTATTTTGTTTCCTAATCTTAGTAACATTAAAGTGGTCAACTAATACATATTTAAGACAGACTTTTAATTTTTTTTTAAAATATATCATTTTAGCAGCTGCTGGGAGTTTGGGTTTATGGTGGGATAGACATTGAATAACTTAACTGAGAATGTGTGCAGTTCATTATGATTGTCATTGGTTCTAACATCTATTGATGTATATTTTGCATCTCAAATGCATTACAGCCATCTAGTGTCTTGGGGGGGTGAAAAGGCCTAATGTCCATGAATATAGAGTTCATTTGGGTCAAGTTCCTGAAGTAAAAATGCCGTTGATTTTCTCCATAAGGGGATTGATTTTGAACAGTAACTTCTACATCTTTAAAGACAGACATACTGTGAGTTACAAGGTTGTTACTCACTGGTATATACTTCTGTTGAATCTGTATTATTGCAACTTATTTTTTAAATAATCATGTTTAACAGTGGTATTCCTGGTGGAAAAACAACATTACATATTACCCATATTTATCGTTTAATTTATGTAATTCATAATACTAGTCATAATTACAGTCTTGTACTTTAGTCTTTTTGTCAGATTTTCAAATAGTTTTTTGCTTCAAATCAACATTTGTACATGTTTAAAATCCCTATATGAAATATACTTCTGGAACCAAGGTAGCTGGAAAATTGAATGGCCACTGTTGCACTTTATTGAAATTAATATTGATTAGTGCATGATGGTAAATGGAATTTTAATCATGTTGATTGATAACTTTAAAGGTACTTTAAACTGATAGTGATTACAACATGAGTATTACTTATAGTTCAAATATTCCTTTAAGAACATCTGTTTTCATTCCAGGTTTGTTGGAGGAAAGCTGAACATGTGTTATAATGCTGTCGATCGGCATGTGGGGGATGGAAGAGCCGATCAAGCAGCTGTCATTTATGACAGTCCGGTTACGGGCACTAAACAGGTCATCACATACAGAGAAGTGCAGGAGCAGGTAAAACTGATAATGCGTCACACTAGCAACATTTATTTGGCAGGCAAAAAAAATAATTGTTTTTTGTCAATAGTGTAGCAATGTATGAAGGTACAGTTTCTGTTGGTCAGAATTCACGACCAACTTGAACCCGTTGCAAAATCTGCATGGGGAATTTGTTGTGGACAAAATAAAGTCATTTCAATAGGAATTCACGAGATTGGGAATTGTGTGGATTCCTATTGCTAGGAAAATTTGCTAAGCAATGTTAAATGTCAAGAACCTTCTTCCTCTTCCAAAATGTTGGACCAGTTTGCATTCAGTGTCTGTTTTCTGTTGTTTTGATTAATATGACTCCAGTTTGTCCATAAAATTCAGCATCCACACCCCTGTTTGTAGGTGTCCAGGTTGGCGGGTGTCCTGGTGAGGCATGGTGTGAAGACGGGCGACCTGGTGGTGATCTATATGCCTATGGTTCCTCAGGCCATGTTCACCATGCTGGCATGTGCCCGTATTGGTGCCACCCACAGCCTCATATTTGGAGGATTTGCCTCCAAAGAGCTCTCCTTCCGCATCGACCATGCTAAGGTAAGCCATTGTTTTTTGTAATGAAAATTAATAACAAATAACAATTTTTGTAAATGCATATATCTGCTTAGGTTGCGAAATCCGCTTCCCCTCTTAAATCATTATTTCCCCCACAGCCCAAGTTGCTGGTGACAGCATCATTTGGCATCGAGCCGGGCAGAAGAGTAGAGTACATTCCCCTGGTTGAGAAAGCTCTGGAGCTCAGCAGTCACAAACCACACAAAGTCCTCATCTACAACC
The DNA here is from genome assembly GCF_001515645.1 of Sinocyclocheilus grahami. NCBI lineage: Eukaryota > Metazoa > Chordata > Actinopteri > Cypriniformes > Cyprinidae > Sinocyclocheilus > Sinocyclocheilus grahami. Next base: position 866,379 of record NW_015505898.1, read on the forward strand.
GTCCCAGCATGGTGAGCTCCCAGAAACCCCACAGCACTTGGACGCCAGTCTCATTCTCAAACTGGCACATTTTCTGCTGCCTATTAACTACTAAAAGAGAATATAATGCAGTCACAGAATAAAAATGCAAATGTGGTCCCCTTTCTTAAAGAGAGTACCTCTAAATTCGACCTTCACGTCCTCATTCTCAAGGAGGCTGGCACTTAACCAATATCAATCATTGTAGAAGGAAGTTAGTCATTTTTATAGCTGCAATAACATACCACTCAAGAAATTATTAGCAAATCAAATGTGCAAAGGTTTCAGCATTTCAACAAACTTGAGAGTCTTTTTCCTGTTTTAAAGTCTCTTAAATGAGTTTTCATATGTTGCTACATTTTAGAATCAGTATGTTGATTTCACAACGCAGGGAATTACTTAACCTTCATCCGGTGTTGTCATGGAAACTGTTAGCGAATAGCTTTTTGATTTTCCAGCGGTTTGGGATACTGGATGAATCCCGCATGGTTGGTGAAGATGAACACATCTTGGAAATATATGAGTTAAAATCATATGCGAGGGGAGAATTTGCCAGCCCCAGAAGAGCACACTCAGAGTGCACATTGTATTAGTTCTTAGAAGATTTCTACATGGCAGGATCTTATTTATGGACGATTTTAGAATATTCAGAACGACTTGATTGGCATTAAAACACATCTAAATGTCTGTTCGCACTGCCACAACAAATATCAAAACACACACTAATGCAACTAAACCCACCAAATATTGCATTTTGAGATTTGTTGGGGCAGTGAACCCCAACCCACTTACAAATGTAACTAATAAAATTAACATTAGTATGTATGTCATTAAAAAAAAAGTGTTTTCCTGAAAGAAAAATAGAAAAAAGAGAAAGTCATACAGCTTTGAAACAGCATCTGCGTGCATAAATCATGGCAGAACTATTCCATTTTTTTACATCTGCCTGGCAGTGTTGCTATTGTTAACTAAAACTAGGTGGTTGGTGAAGATGAACACATCTTGGAAATATATGAGTTAAAATCATATGCGAGGGGAGAATTTGCCAGCCCCAGAAGAGCACACTCAGAGTGCACATTGTATTAGTTCTTAGAAGATTTCTACATGGCAGGATCTTATTTATGGACGATTTTAGAATATTCAGGACGACTTGATTGGCATTAAAACACATCTAAATGTCTGTTCGCACTGCCACAACAAATATCAAAACACACACTAATGCAACTAAACCCACCAAATGTTGCATTTTGAGATTTGTTGGGGCAGTGAACCCCAACCCACTTACAAATGTAACTAATAAAATTAACATTAGTATGTATGTCATTTAAAAAAAAGTGTTTTCCTGAAAGAAAAATAGAAAAAAGAGAAAGTCATACAGCTTTGAAACAGCATCTGCGTGCATAAATCATGGCAGAACTATTCCATTTTTTACATCTGCCTGGCAGTGTTGCTATTGTTAACTAAAACTAGCACTAAAACATTTTTGTTAATTGAAAATATTAATATTAGACGAAACTATAAATATTAGATGAAATGTTAAATTTCTAAACAAAAAGGTAGAAATGTTACTAGTTACTAACTGAAATTAAAAATAAATCTGAAATGTAAAAATGTAATTATTAAAAAAAACAAAAACTAAAAAAATGGCAAAAGCACAACAGAATGACTATTGAAAACTGAAATTAAAACAATACATAGTAAACTAAAACCTAACTCAAAATATTAATAAAAACTATAAAAGTATGTAAATAATTCTAAAATAGCACTGCTGCCTTGACTGAGCAATTTGTTTTTTAAAGTGATAGTCATCTTTACTCACCTTCATGTAATCCAAACCTCTGACAAATTTGAAGAATGTTGGTAACCAAATCGTTTTAGATCCCATTGATTTTATTGTATTTTTGTCCATGTAATGGAAGCCATTGGGGAAAAAAAGCTGTGTGGTTACCAACATTCTTTAAAAGATCTTCATTTACGTTCCACAGAAGAAAGTAAGTCATACAGGTTTGGAACGACATGAGGGTGAGCAAATGACAACAGAATTAAAATTTTTGGAGTTTAATCTCTGATCATTCTGAAGGACATACATTCATCCTGTGCCTAACACTGTTGTTTTTCCCACAGGAAAAGGTGTCTATGTGTCCTGACCTGAGCTTGGACTGGGAGGAGGAGATGGCCACTGCCCGCCCTCACGACTGTGTGTCCGTCCCCGCTCATCATCCTCTGTACGTCCTGTACACCTCCGGCACTACTGGTACTCCTAAGGTAAATTCTTGGTTATGACGGAGCACAGCGATAAAGCACGGAGCAGAGGAAATGGATGAAATTGTTTGCTGTGGAGTAAATCCATTCTGTCAGGGGCTTTCTTTATTGCATATTGTTTTAGCTGTATGTAATCCAAACCTCTATGACAAATTTGAAGAATGTTGGTAACCAAATCGTTTTAGATCCCATTGATTTTATTGTATTTTTGTCCATGTAATGGAAGCCATTGGGGAAAAAAAGCTGTGTGGTTACCAACATTCTTTAAAAGATCTTCATTTACGTTCCACAGAAGAAAGTAAGTCATACAGGTTTGGAACGACATGAGGGTGAGCAAATGACAACAGAATTAAAATTTTTGGAGTTTAATCTCTGATCATTCTGAAGGACATACATTCATCCTGTGCCTAACACTGTTGTTTTTCCCACAGGAAAAGGTGTCTATGTGTCCTGACCTGAGCTTGGACTGGGAGGAGGAGATGGCCACTGCCCGCCCTCACGACTGTGTGTCCGTCCCCGCTCATCATCCTCTGTACGTCCTGTACACCTCCGGCACTACTGGTACTCCTAAGGTAAATTCTTGGTTATGACGGAGCACAGCGATAAAGCACGGAGCAGAGGAAATGGATGAAATTGTTTGCTGTGGAGTAAATCCATTCTGTCAGGGGCTTTCTTTATTGCATATTGTTTTAGCTGGAGATCGTGAGCAGTACGCCTTTATAAACTCTCTTTTGTATTCAAGATAAGAGGGAAGGTGCTCGTTTTAGTATGAAGGTTTTAGCCTGTGGCTGTGATGTTGCCTGATGCTCTAGGCTTTTCTCTAATAAAAAAGTAACAAAACGTATTATGGCACTGCCATACTGTATATTTGGCCATGTACCTTGAAGTACCATGCTAATAATATTTGGTTTGTTCATATTAAATTTAAATGATCCTATATTATTAAAACGTCAATAGGACGTTCCTAAATCATTTTAGGAAATGTCAAACAGAATTTACATACTTTTTTTTAAAACCATGTCTTTTCTTCTTCAATCAGAGGATGAACAAGAAGTTAAATACAGTAAAAATATATTTTTTTGACAAAATTTAACTATACTTGGTAATAAAAAGAGTTATGGTAGCACTTTATTTTACAGTCCTGTTCCACATGTACATACTATGTACTTGTTATTGTAATTACGGTAATATGGTAATAATTAGTGACTAACCATGAACCTACCTCTAAACCTAACCCATGCAATTACCTTATATTTCCCAGTACGTACACTGTAAGTACAGATAAGTGCACATACTGTAAAATAAAGTGCATTTCTAAACCAAATTTAAATACTAATTGGTTTGTTTTCAGATTACATTAAAATGATCCTGTATTATTAAAATGTCATCAATAGGTCATTTTAACTGACGAAGTCATTTTAGCCATTTTACATAAATTCTTTTTAACCGTGTATTTTCTTCTTCAGTGAAAAGATGAACAAATAAAATACAATAAAAATATAATTAAGAAAAATTGTGTTTTGAGACCATATAACCAAACTTATTATAAGTAATAATAATTAGTATATATTAAGTTTTCAGGGAACATGATTTTAAAATAATATTTGCGCTGTTTCTTAAAATTGATTGTTTGTTACAAGGGTGTCTGCTTACGGTTACACTTTATTTTAAGGTGTCCTTGTTACAATGTAATTATACATTTAAGTACTGAGTAATATTAATTAACTACATGTACTTACTATATGGTTAGGGGTAGGATTAGGGTTTGGCTTAGGGTTACTTGCATGTAATTATGCATGCATAATTGTTAATTTAATAGTAAGTACATGTAACGTGTAACAAGGACACCTTAAAATAAAGTGTTACCTTGCTTACTATAGGACACTGTTACAATAAGGCACTGTTAATGTACCAAAACAATAAACTCTTAATTTAAGGAATCATGTTTTGTCATTATGTGAATACTTGCTGATCAAATTCATTGAAAGAAACCCTCAAAGCGCCTCTCTTTGCTCTTCCTGCAAATTACCGTCATTATTTTAATGAGCAGTATTTTCGTCGCAGCTGGCTTGACTGGGTATTGTCAAGCTGCGGGTGGTTGCATTTTAAATATCCCATGTCAAGTTAAAAATGCCTCATAATCATTGCAGTATTCACAGTGTTACCAGCAAGATAATTGTGAATATAGTGTGAAACTTTGATCATCATATATCACCCACCCCTAATCTTTAACTTGTAATTGCGACATGATCCAGGCAAATGTCCAGGCTGCTAAGCCCCGCCCATTTTCACAGCCTATTAGCCATTCTGCTTGCTTGTTCTATTATGCTTCCACCCCTAAATAACATTTTATTTTGTCCGTTTAGTATTTTCCAAGAGGTGAACGGCACCTTGAAATTTACATTAGCATGCCTCAGGTGCTCTTCAGTCCCTAACAACTCACGTTTATGTGTATACTGACTGAAAAAGAGGCAAGACAAGAGAAGAGAATACATGGAGCACAGGAGGAAGTTACAAAGCCTGAAGGCAGAGCGAACAAAGCACAGCTCTCCACTGACACAGACTCCAGTCGGTATGAAATATCTGGCCCAAGGCAATGCTGCCCTGTACATAAACCTTTTGCTAATAACCTGTGCTCGCTCACACACACACGTCAGATTTATAGATCTAAGTGTGTTTGGCAAACACAGGATTTAATTACCTTCTTACAACTCAAAATGTGTCCCTCGGTATCAACCCTCAGCCTCATTTACTGACAGTAAATTTGATTTAATTTACTGACAGTAGGGACAGAATGAATTGTAATATGAATAATGGCGATTATTTAATTGTGCTTTGTTCATCTCATATACTTACACCTTGACCAAATTTTTTCATGCTGAACTTGGATGAATGCAATAAAATACATGTTTGTCCTGAATGCTGTGTAAACAAATATTGTGTAGAATGATTATTTACATGAATAATAAAAATATCAAATAAAATGAAGGCTAATTGTATTGCCCTAATATTAAAGTTGATTTTTGTTCTTTGTTTACTATACTTTTATTCACAGTATAATTTTATTTTATTTTTTTAAAGAAATTGAAAGTTTAATTAGGTATGGACAAATTAAATTAATCATAAATAACAGTAAAGATGTCTTTCAAAACTGTATTGTCCACTTTCCATTTATTATTTTTGTAAGCCAGCCATCTCAGTATAGCTGTTGATATGAATATTATGGAATAATTATGTATAAATTTTTTCGCTTTCACACTTAATAATGAATAAAAAGTTAAAGCACGGCTGCACCATGAAGAGACACTGAAAAATTCACATTTCGTGGCATTTCCACAGTTGCGTAAAACTTCCCTAATTTGAACGTTAAAGGGACAGTTCACCCAAAAATGAAAATGTGATGTTTATCTGCTTACACCTAGGGCATCCAAGATGTAGGTGCCTTTGTTTCTTCAGTAGAACACAAATTAAGATTTTTAAGTCAAACCGTTGCAGTCTGTCAGTCATATAATGGAAGTGAATAGAAATCACTGCTTTGAGAGTTAAAAATGCATACACAAAACCAAATTAAAGCTCATGACGATACATTGATGTGTAAAGACACGAAACGATCGGTCTGTGCAAGAAACTGAACAGTATTTACTTCTTCAGCCGGCGCCTGACTCGTCGTCTTCTTCTTGCTTTACGGTGGAACGCAGACTTACAAGTGCATTACCGCCACCTATCTCTCAAGTGGACCATTGACATTCCTAATTGAGATTGTAGATAGTGTCAATGGTCCACTTGAGAGATAGGTGGCGGTAATGGCTGTTGAACGCGCTCAGGATGCACTCTGGACAGTTCGGACAATGCAGTGAAAATCAGAGTTAAAAAACAATATAAATACTGTTCAGTTTCTTGCACAGACCGATCGTTTTGTGTCTTTACACATCAATGTGTCGTCACGAGCCGCAGGGTTTAATTTGGTTTTGTTTGTGTATGTTTTTGACTCTCAAAGCTGTGATTCCCATTCACATAGGGGATTAAAAAAGTGCATAATAATATCACAAAGGAATCACTATTTTTTTCTTTCCTGTTTTGCTCTCATCAGGGTGTCGTCAGAGATTCAGGAGGATATGCTGTGATGTTAAACTGGACCATGTCTAACATTTACGGACTAGCTCCTGGTGAGGTAGGTCATAATTTGTGATTTTTGTAAGGGGTCATGTCATGAGGAATTAAATTGTCCTTAATCTTTTGGAAAAAGAGGTTTGATGTACTGTGAAAACACTTTCTCCCCAGTCAAAAAAGTGTGTTTGGCAAATGGTTTGTTAAAATGCTGCATTAAATGGCATATAAAGAAGTAAACTGGGGAAAATTGTGTAGCACCTGCCGCTCTGCTTTCCTAACTGTAGGACTGTATTGTAGGCAATTTTTTCCAGGGGAAATCCAGTCAATTCAACAGGATTCCACATCTGAAATTTTGCAGGAGGGCGAAAGGGGGCAAGGGGTTAAAATTGGTCATGTGAATTTGCCACATTGACCGAAAGAAAACAAGGACTGTATTGTAGGCAATTTTTTTTCAACAGGATTCCACATCTGAAATTTTGCACGAGGGCGAAAGGGGGCAAGGGGTTAAAATTGGTCATGTGAATTTGCCACATTGACCGAAAGAAAACAGGGTTTGAAAGTGACTTCAGTGTGAGCTGTGCGTCATACTTTGCTACTCTGTTAGTAATAGACAATGGACCTTTTTGCATGCAAAATTCAGTTGAAATTTCACTAATTTGGTGGCACCTTTGGAAACAAGATGCTTGTTTCAAGTTCATTTTTAACACGTTTTTGAAAAGATGATTAAAAGATGGGGCAGCACAAACAACTTTGCATAAAAGATGTGTTAAAGATCTTTGTGTGAAAATAGAATGTTTACATTGTTGTCTTAAAGGATTATGGAAAAGAGCCATGTGAAAATGATTGAAAAATATTTTTCATCTCAAGTTCATTTTTAACACGTTTTTGATTGTTTTAGTCCAACCTTGTTTGACCCTGTCAAAATGTAATGCTGTTTTTGCAAAAAGACAGTTATTAAAAGATGGGGCAGCACAAACAACTTTGCATAAAAGATGTGTTAAAGATCTTTGTGTGAAAATAGAATGTTTACATTGTTGTCTTAAAGGATTATGGAAAAGAGCCATGTGAAAATGATTGAAAAATATTTTTCGAGTTCTTGGAATTCTGATTGCGTCAGGGTTGGAACAGCAGGGAAAAATAGTGATAAATGTATGGCATGACCCCCTGAAAAACTTTACACACTGTTTTGCACTGTTTAACCTACACATCTCTCTCTGTCAGGTCTGGTGGACTGCGTCTGACCTTGGCTGGGTGGTGGGCCACTCGTATATCTGCTACGGTCCACTTCTACATGGCAACACCACTGTGCTCTACGAGGTACGGGGCAAAAATGTGCGAGTGTGAAAGTGTTACAGCATTTGACCTATGGACCACCGGCTAACACTCAATTATCTGCTGTTGTGGTCTACCAGGTCCTGACGCTCATGCTGAACTGAGGTCTCCTAAGTCCGTACTGTGAATTTTTTCAGGCTCTAGCAGTCTTTTCTCTCAGGGATTGAATTTAAGGATGAATGACTCTCTCCAGCAAACTTCCTGAATCACTGGTTCAGTTTAACTTTGTTGTGCATTCAATTTGCTGTTGCTTTTCATTGTACTATTAACAGAGCCTCTCTCATAGTTTTAAACTGGTTCTCCTCACTGAGATCACAGCATGAATACTAAAATCATTTGCACTCGATGGGAGGCGATCAGAGTGTGTTTGGTTTCTTGTCAAGGTGAATTTTACATTGGCGTCACCTCTGCTGATTTGATGTGTTGTCTCGCTCCACAGGAGAAAATGGAAGATGCACAGAATTTATTAGTCTGCTGTAATGGAAGTTTGATTTCAACAGATCTCTCATACAATGTCAATATCCATAGCAGAAAGCTTTCAGTCTGTTTTAATTGATGTCTTTTGTAATTAATTATGCACATCCATGGTAGATTCAAGCCTATTAGTTTTATTCTATTTTATTCTGTCAGCATGCCAAACCCAATCTTATCTATTCAGCAGTGGTGTTCGCTAAGGAAAGGCTTTTAACTTTTTGATGCTAGTGAACCCAAATAAAATGATCCCGTTGCTTTGTAAAATATTTATACTATGTAAGAAAATTGTGTAATATTACAAAGACAGTAAGATTTTTAAAAGTTGGCATTTGTTTTCTTTATACAGGTCTAAAGCCAAAAGAAATAATTAAAGTAATATTTTGGAAATATATATCATTTGTTCACAATAATATTAATCATGTAAGGGAAAATGTACATCTAGCTGGTTGTTATCGCAAAATAAAACCTGACAAATGATCAGGACCCAGACGCAAAGCAAAACAAGTAAATAATTAGGCACAAAATATTAAGTTGAAATGATTTAATTAGCTCATGAAACTCCAAGTTTCCACAAAGAAAAATGGCTTCTAGCAAGCAGATTTGAGCCTAGACTAACTAACAAGTTCAAACAAGATGGATATTTAAGGGATTTGCACCACTTATTACGCAGCAAAACATACATATTTTGGCGGTGACATGCAATATTGATTTGAGCAGAAACCGTTTTAAAATCTTACCTGCTTGTTATCTTATAATTCTTTACGGTGTACAAAACAATCGTTCTAGCAACAAGCCGAACACTTGAACAATATTATTTTAGGCTTAATATTATTACTACCTCTACATTTCATTTGTTTTCATTTCATTTATTTATATAGCACAAATAAACACAACAGGAGTTGACCACAGTGCTTTACAGAATATAAAACTAAGATACAGATAAAGAAAGAAAGCAATAAGACATAAAAAATAAATAAAACATAATTAAGAATTGCTAAAAAGCTCGGGCCAGAAGATAAGACTTTAACTTCAATTTAAACTCATGCACAGTGCACAGGGATCTCAGATCAAAAGGAAGACTGTTCCAGAGCTTAGGTCCGACAACGGCAAATGCACGATCCCCTCTTGACTTCAGTCGTGTTCGAGGCTGAGCTAGAGAGTAATCTATTCTACCTCTGGTTTCATTTTAAACCAAATACAGTTGATAACTGCGATGCAAGATGATGGCAGCTGCATTTGAATGTGTGTCCGCAATGTGATAAAAGAAAGCACCCTGCCTCAAACACCTGGAGGAGTGATTGTTATACAGCGGTGCTATTGATGACGGTCATTATTGGGGAATAACTGACCTCAGAATGTTGCAAATGACCAATCAGAATATAGCATTTCAGAGAGTTGTGTAATAATCAAAGTACATATCACAATTACAAAGTTTGGTCCAGTGTAACACTTTTTCATTCTTTTTCGTTTTTTTCCCCCACAGGCTCCAATTTAAGAACTTCTGTACTAGCATGCTTCACCTATTATTGCTAATGCTTTTGTTTTACATCATTAATTCAACCTCTTGTCATTTTCCATAAAATGGAAGTTAATGGGGTCCAATGTTTTTTGGAAACCACCGTTCCTCATAGTGTCGTCTTTTGTGTTAAAAACGACAATCATACCAATTTGAAACGAAATGAGGATGAGTCAAAGATGACAGTGTTTCAGGATAAGATGATAGGATAGGTGGGCTTTTACTTTCTAAACAGCCGGTCATCATACTTTTTTTTTCTCCTGGTGGACTATAAAATAAGCAAAACAACAACAGCATAATATTGAGACTGGGCTGTTTTGACTTGGACCAGTAAGTAACCAACCAGATAACACTAACAATTACCAATGAGCTCTCTAGCAGTAAACCTAAACTGAAAAAAATTGTATGCTTGATTTACTTTGAAACACTTTTCACTCAGAAATGTCTAGTGAATTTCACAAGTAATTACAAAGAAACAACAAATAACACTTTGAATTAAACATGACATTTTTAAGTTGAAAGACTGAATAGTAATTTCTTGTGAAACGTACTCCATTAATCTTTGTTTTATAATATACAACTTTGAAAAATCTTTTTTCAGTGTAGCATTGGATCATTTATATTACATAAAAAGATGTGATTCAGTGGGGAAAACAAAACAAACATTAAATTCCTGCCAATTACTAATTGATGCAGACTTGCGACGGATGCAGATTCTTGTTTTGTACATTGTAAATCAAGTACAAACCTGTTTTCTTGTTTGATTAAACAATTATTCCTTGCCAGACATTGTTTTTTCCCTTCACTTTCCTTTTTTGGAACCCATCAGACGTAGACCTTATATTTTTGTTTCTATAACAACTCCTAAATGTCACAATAATTATGCGTTTTCTTCGTTCAAAGCTTGCCTAAGACATATCTAAGCCTTTCTCATAACTTTGAAATTGATTGGCCATTTTTTTCCTCACTGAAATACACAACAACACTGTTCTAGAAACAAGAGGAGAGATTCGTGTGTGATCCGTTTGATTTGTCCCCACTATAAATGAAAACATTGCTTAGTTTTGAGAGCATTCTCTCTGAGAAGCATGGCAGAAACATGAATATTTGAACAGCTCATTGTTGTGTAATGCTACTTGAGTGTGCAATCGCTCTGCAACAGTATTATTCTGTTTCTTTGCCATACGTTTGGCCCATCTGCCACCCAGGCACCTTTCCAAGTCACTCTCCACTTCAAACACATCCTTGATTTAATATTCACTTCCCCACCACTGCAAATGCCCATGCTGATCCAGTCTGACACCTGTACACTTCCAAAATGTTGGAAAAATTGTTATATTTGCAACAAAGGTTTGCACAAAATATTGAACTTTAGCATCTTCTGTAGGGAAATAAAATGCTGCGACTTCCTCTAGGACATTTTTCCAAAAACTCTTCTCATTTTGTTAGATACATTTTTTTTAAACATTGCATAATATTCATTAATCCTAATATTAATCCATTTTTCTTTGTTTTTTTTAGATATTGGTCTATCATTTATGCATTCAGATGCTATAAGCAGTTGCTGTTTCCACAGGGCAAACCTGTGGGGACTCCGGACCCTGGGGCCTTTTTCCGTGTGATGTCTGAGCATGGGACAGCCTCCATGTTTACCGCACCCACTGCTATCAGAGCCATTCGCCAACAAGACCCTCAGGCAGAACACGGCAAACAGTATCCGCTCAGCAGGTAACCACAAATCTGTACCTGTTCGCATAATAGCTAACAACATGTAACATATGCAGCAAAACATCTATAAAAAGTGTATTTTATTTTTCTGTCAGTGGTGACTACACAGGCATCACCTACATTTTTGTCACCTCTTTGTGTATATAAATGCATGTGGCCAAATGTTTGGAATAATTAAGATTTTTTGTTTTAATGTTTTGAAGAAGGTTCTTATGGCCACCAAGGCTACATTTATTTGATCAAAAATACAGTAAAAGCAGTAATATTGTGAAATATTATTACAATTTATAATAGCTTTTTTTTATTTGAATATATTTTAAAATGTAATTTATTCTGATGATGGCCAAGCTGAATTTTCAGTATCATTACTCCAGTCTTCAGTGTCACATGATCCTTCAGAAATCATTCTAATATGCTGATTTGCTGCTCAAGAAACATTTCTTATTTTTTCTTTTAAAAAACATTAAGCAAATCTTAATTATTCAAGCTTTTGGCCGCCAGTGAATATACTGTACAGTGGTCCCAAAAATATACTGGACACTTCAGTCACCCTAAAGAATATCTGAATGCCATTGCATTAGCTAATATCAAGTGGCAAATAATGCTGCTTTCTTCAGACCTAACTTTTCTGAACCACTTTTTCTAATTATTTTAACAAATTTGACAACAAGAAAGTATCCTAAGACTTTTTGTCTTCATTTTGAACATTATCTGTATTGCTTCATATTTTGCAACCTAACAAACCTCATTTTGTGAAATATTTCCTTTGAAAAGTGTTATTGTGCTATGTCTTGGCAATAAATGCTATGTGTTTTATTACATAATGCAACATTTTGTGTGTTGTAATTGTGGCCGATGTGTCTAAATACTTTGGGACCACTCTATAAATAAATATCAGTCTTGGTGCAGTTTTTTGTTTTTATCGAGTAAAAGTGTACAGTATTATACATTACTGTTGCGTTGTTTGTCTGGTTATATTTCAAAAAGTAGTGAATTATTTATTGGACACCAGGCTATTAGTCTGAATATTTTCTTTCCCATACAAAAGTCAGGCTTCTTTATTAGCTGATTGGGTGAGATCTCAAATGGACATGAATTGGCAACAAATGGCTATTAATGTTAAAGGGGTCATATGATGCTATTTTAAAGATCATTATTTGGTGTATTTGGTGTAACAGAATATGTTGACATTCTTTAATGTTCAAAAAACACATTCTTTTTCAAATACTGTACATTATTGTAGTTCCTCTGTGCCCCGCCTCTCTCAAACGCATCGTTTTTTAACAAAGCTCCTCCTTCCGACAAGCGCAGTCTGCTCTGATTGGCCAGCTGACCCAGTGCATTGTGATTGGCCGAACACCACAAGCACGCGTCGGAAATGTAACGCCCCTTACCATAATCACGAGCTTCAGCTTTCAACATAATGTAAAACAGTAAATAATGTCCTTAGTTTTACCATCAGTTCAAACCCGAAAGTGGAGCAGAGTCGCGTGACAGACACAGTGATGATGCTCGTATGTATTTGCAGTACACAAGCCACGATTAAGAAAGCTGACTCCACTGTGATGTGACCCTGTCTCTCTCTCTCACACACACACACACGATGCGATACTCTACACGGCGCAAAACTCCACATTTGAACAGTCAATAGCAAATACTTAAACTATTAAGAAAACATACTTACAGTAGCTGATTCAGAATAAGCACCAGATTGTCACCTCTTCTAGGTTCACAAAACTGTCGTCCATAAAATGCGTTGCACAAATTCAAACATCTAGGTTGTGTTGTTCTGTTGTAAATAAATCTTAACCAATGATTCCTCATTGCATCTACTTCCAGAAGGCCAAATAAAGTGCTTTTGCTTTCGCACAGAAACACACAGCGTCTCCCTGACATGGCTGCATCAACACTACTGCGGTTCCTGAAACCACGACTTCTTTCTTTGCGTGAACATTTGGGCGGCATTATGCAAATATTTCCACATAGTGAGGTAGATATGTGGGGGTGTGTTTGAATGAGACGTTTTAGCCCAGTCTGGATCAGCCTTCTCTTTTAGATAGAATAAATCCTTTGAGTTTTGTAACTCTGCAGATCTTATACATGCACAAATAGCTACATAACACACTAAAGAAAAGGAAAAATAAGTTACAGTGTTTAATATGGAAAGCATTAGGGATGCAACGAATGTTCGGTAACCGAAAATATTCGGTCGAAAATAACAAATAAAGCTCTTTCGTTGTTTGGCCGAATAAGCGAAAAGACCGAATAAACTGTACCGAAAAATGACGTGATGCGATCATATAGCAACCAGCGTAGAGTGAGAGACGCAATGCAACAAACATGTCAGCAGTGTGGAAGCATTTAAAACTGTCCGAGAAAGATGCAAAAACCATTACAATCACACAGCGAGAGACTGTTTAGTGCTGCATCACATGTCTTCGATGAGAAGAGGAAGGGGTGATTGTTGCTGGTTACTGTATGATGATTGAAATCGCAAAATGGCCTTAAACAATTAGTAAATAAACTGCAGAACCTCATGTTTTCTAAAACACGCACACATTGCACGTATTCTGACAGCGCTGCACGAGCTCGCTGCGGTTCTGCTTGTTAACCATTGTTCAAAGTCCAAAGCGTGAGGATAATATACGCTAAAACGGTGTTAATCGTCAGTTGCTCAGTCATATTTTTATGATTTTTTACAAGGCACGTGAGAATGCGATACATGCGACTCATTTATAAATCTGCTGTCAACAAAAAGAAGCGCTGAGGTCTTCCTGTGCGTTTGCGCCAAAAGAAAAGTTGAGGAAAAAGCAAGAACTCCATCAACATTCATAAATGTTAGTATTGTAATTTTACTGTTGTTCTGTAAAATAAAATAAAAAGTAAGAATAATAATGATAATAATAATTTCAACAGCTTGGTTAATACATTTATTATAACATAGTGGTCAAATTGGGATCTGTAATATTTTCTAATGTTTTAAAAGAAGTCTCTTCTGCTCAGCAAGGCTGCTTTTATTTGTACAGTAAAAAATACATGCCTGATTCAAGAAGGGGGTCTGATGGCCAAAAAAAAACTTCTTAATTTTAAGTTAAATTATGCTTTGTTGGTATAATGTCTGCTAGAATGTAAAACAATTTTCAGTGTTAAATATTTTTAAATTGTTGTTTTGTAATAGATTTTTTCTTTGAAAAGCAAGACAAAACAGTAAAAAGCACATTTTGGGTATTTCATTTGTGCAATGGTGAAAAAAATTGGCAAAATACATGCGGGAAAAAACTCAAAAAAACGTGTTCTGTATTCTGCTTTCGGCCCAGTGTTTCATTTTGTTTGGTTTCGGCTTCGGCCAAGAATTTTCAATAGAATTTTAACTGAGATTTGTTATAGCACTTGCACATCTTTGCTCTCTTGTTGATTTTGATTGCTTCCATTGTTCTCGTTTGCAAGTCGCTTTAGATAAAAGTGTCTGCTAAATGACTAGATGTAATATAAATGTAAATGAAATATAGCCATGAATATATATTATCTGCCTTTGAAAACAATTTTACCAGCATAGCGGACCCAGCTAGATCAGAAAATACTATAGCATTCTCATTAATGTCCAATCATAGCATAATAGGGATTGTCATTTACTACATGGTGCTCGTTTACATTTTTTAAGACCTCGTGAATATTTATGCTGCATAAAAATCACTAGTTTTTTCGCACTTATGCAAATCATAGTAGCAATTATGAAGTTCTATTTTTTTTTTTACTAGACAAATAAATACTCGGGCATTATTTCCTTTGAAATTGGCTTTATTTTGCTCTGGCTCAATCTGCTATTATTATGCTATGCATCTTTCAAATGACCCTTAATGAATATATAACCCACTTTTTTTCTATTATTATTATTATTATTATGTTTTTACTTAAAAGACACAAGTACAAAAGACATTTGCAAATATTAAACAGAAGAAAGGGCAATTTAGCTCGACCCAAAGGAGCCATGCAGTGCGTGACTTTCACACAAAAGCACAGGCTCTCAGTCCAGGAGTGTCTCGCGCATCTGCACCATAACCTACGGCTCTCAGTGTGGGTTTAAATGCGTGCCAGATGGCACGACTCCACTCAATATAATTTTCCAGCTCAGAGATTCAGCAGCGACATCAGGATCTGCTCCCTCGCCAAGATCATAAGTGTTAGACTAGTTTAAGTGTTTATGTAGTTAATAAAACCTTACTTGTATCACACTTGACGTGTTCATTGTTTACTCATAACCGGAGTCAATAATCATGCAGATTTACGTTACAAACTTATAAAAAACTCAAAAAACCGTGTTCTGTATTCTGCTTTCGGCCCAGTGTTTCATTTTGTTTGGTTTCGGCTTCGGCCAAGAATTTTCAATAGAATTTTAACTGAGATTTGTTATAGCACTTGCACATCTTTGCTCTCTTGTTGATTTTGATTGCTTCCATTGTTCTCGTTTGCAAGTCGCTTTAGATAAAAGTGTCTGCTAAATGACTAAATGTAATGTAAATGTAAATTAAATATAGCCATGAATATATATTATCTGCCTTTGAAAACAATTTTACCAGCATAGCGGACCCAGCTAGATCAGAAAATACTATAGCATTCTCATTAATGTCCAATCATAGCATAATAGGGATTGTCATTTACTAGATGGTGCTTGTTTACATTTTTTAAGACCTCGTGAATATTTATGCTGCATAAAAATCACTAGTTTTTTCGCACTTATGCAAATCATAGTAGCAATTATGAAGTTCTATTTTTTTTTTTACTAGACAAATAAATACTCGGGCATTATTTCCTTTGAAATTGGCTTTATTTTGCTCTGGCTCAATCTGCTATTATTATGCTATGCATCTTTCAAATGACCCTTAATGAATATATAACCCACTTTTTTTCTATTATTATTATTATTATTATGTTTTTACTTAAAAGACACAAGTACAAAAGACATTTGCAAATATTAAACAGAAGAAAGGGCAATTTAGCTCGACCCAAAGGAGCCATGCAGTGCGTGACTTTCACACAAAAGCACAGGCTCTCAGTCCAGGAGTGTCTCGCGCATCTGCACCATAACCTACGGCTCTCAGTGTGGGTTTAAATGCGTGCCAGATGGCACGACTCCACTCAATATAATTTTCCAGCTCAGAGATTCAGCAGCGACATCAGGATCTGCTCCCTCGCCAAGATCATAAGACCGATGTTAAAGCACACCTGCAGAAGGTCGCTGCATTAGATATGCACACCTGGATTCCTGAATACATCCGTGGATTTGTAAACACAAACACTGTTGCAAACGGATGTCTTTATTGCAAATGCAGAAGTTGTAGCGCAACCTTTTTGCCCAAGTACACTTTCACACAATATAGTGAATTATCCTGTCTTGATAACCATCAGTGCCTCTTTTTCATGAGTTAGTTAATGAATAAATTAAAGTTAAATTCTCTGAATAATTTTGATAATGGCCTACATTAGAAATGCAAGAAATATATTTCATTATGAGGCCTTTTTAAATTATTATTATTATTTTTAATGATAACATTAGTCATTTTAACATTTTGAATTTAATGCAAAGACAGTCTGAAAATAAATCAACTTTCCGGCTTAGCTTGTGCTTGTCAAGCTACCAAATCAATCGAATCGCTCACTATTCATAGCATTAGCATTTCAAACATGCCTCAATGATGAAAAGATGTTTTGACTGTCCTTTGCTCCCTTGTGAGTGTCTCTACGGTATTACAGGGGTAGTTTACTGTAAGCTTGAGCAGATGAAAGGATTTATGTGATGTGGTCACCCCGCTACGTTGTAATCCATTTCTTGTTTGAGGAATGTGGGCAGTTTGATGACAGGAACAGTGAATCCTCACCTTTACACCTGCTGTGCTTCTTCCAATCACTGCTTGTCAGTGCTTCTTGTTTCCTTACTACAAGAATGAGTTCAGTAAATATTTAATGCACACCTGCATTTCTTTGCTAGTATTTAGGGACACATGAGGCTGCTCTGAAGTTTACAGACTTTCTAAGAGCTGTTATTTTTCTTTCGGCAGGCTGAGAAACTTGTTTGTTGCTGGAGAACGCTGTGATATAGAGACCCTCCAATGGGCCAAGAGGAGTTTTGGAGTTCCAGTGATGGATCACTGGTGGCAAACTGGTGAGTCACTGCCTTGGAGTTACGCTCTGGTTCATTCCTATTGCCTGCTTCTTAATACTTGTCTTTTAAGGCATTGTTCACACTGATTTCAGATCTGTTTTTCAGATTCAGTCTTTAGGGCTAATTGTTCACTGTCATTTGATTTATATGTCTATATCGGTTGCCATACACCAAGAAATGTTTTTTCTGTAACAGCTGTTAGCTGTCATTGTGAGAAGAGAGGACTCTACATGTCAAGCCCATTTGAATTGGTTTTCAAATCACATATGGTAGGGATGCACCGAAATGAAAATTCTTGGCCAAAGCCGAAACCGAACAGAATTAAACACTGGGCCGAAGGCCGAATACTGAACACGGTTTTTCAAGTTTTTTCCCGCATGTATTTAGCCAATTTCTTTTTCACCATTGCATAAATTAAAAAGCCAAAATGTGCTTTTTACTGTTTTGTCTTGCTTTTCAAAGAAAACAAATCAATTAAAAAATATTTAACACTGAACATTTTTTACATTCTAGCAGACATTATACCAACAAAGCACAGTTTAACTTAATAAGTTAGTAAAATAATAATTTTGGCCATCAGACCCCGTTCTTGGAGGGGGGGTCTTTTTTTTACTGTACAATTAAAAGCAGCCTTGCTGAGAAGAGACTTATTTTAAAACTTTAGAAAATATATATAATATCTTCTCATTGAAGACATGCGATGCAGTACTAAACAGTCTCTCGTTGTCGGTGCTTGTAATGATTTTTGCGTCTTTCTCCGACAGTTTAAATGCTTCCACACTGCTGACGTGTGTGCTGCATAATAAAGAATGCGCTTCTCTCACTCTGCGGTGGTTGCTATTTGATCGCGTCATATCATTGTTCGGTACAAGTTATTCTGTCTTTTCGATTATTTCGGTTGCCGAACATTTGGTGCATCCCTAACATATGGATGAGGTTTGGATCAGGTTTGTAAAAATGGCATAGAAGGTTTTTTTGCTGTTTAGAGTACAAACATATGGATTTCGTTCCATTATGCCAAAAAAAAAATGTCTGAACAAAGCCTAAGATGAAGTGTGATCCTGTGTATCGGCTGTTTTGTAATATCTGTTGAAATCAGCTGATATTGATACCATTATGATACGATACGATATGATTCCTCTCTGCTGACTTCTTATGCTTCTTAACATAAGAGACTTCTTATCAAAAACCAAAAAAATCCTACTTATCCTAGACTTGGCTGTGTTAGAGTGCTTTTTTAAAAGGTGTACATTACAATATAGTTCTTTGCTGAAGATTCAAGGAAAACATGGAGTTGAATGGGAAGCAAATTTCATCTAGTACAAACATTTGGAACAGCGCCCAAGCAAAATCTAACTGAAATCGTATACATTTTTTGAAAAATCAACCTCAAATTTGAAACACAACTTGATTTTCATGCAGTTTTACAGTAAATTATTTTTTGGAAAATATATATTCATATATAAAAAAAAAGTCATTTTTGACCACCATGCGAAAAACACCAGAGGGTTAAAATAACCATTTTGTAATGTGAAAAATCAGCATGTTTTACAAGTTTGTGAAAATGACTACTTAACAAATAAAAAGTGCTTACTCATTTCTCATCTCATTTAATTTTCTTTTTTTCTTTTTTTTATAATAAATTCACAAGTCTGGCAGCAGTTAAAATTAATCATAATGACACATAATGTAATACACTGAAAGCAAATAACTCAAAACAGTAAACCAATTATTAGAAAAACTAATATTATAAAGCTGATTGAAACAACTCTTTAGTTTATTTTTGCTCCGCTAAAATAGTTGGCAAATGGCAAAAGGTGCAACTTTCTGTTGGTTATTTTTGTTTATGGATGTCGCAATGCTTAGTTCCTGACCTTAAAGTTGCCCTTATTTCTCTGGCAAGCCTGAAATGGGTTGTCTGATGTACCAGACACTTCTTTTGATATTCATAAACCCTATTGCCAGCATGATGCATAAACCATCACATGTATAATGAATTGGGTTATACCTTCGTTCTATACTGGCTGCAAAACATATTCAGCTCATAAATATCTCTGAGAAATAAACAGGTGCCATGCTTGACCAGAGAATGTTTGTACAAAATGAACTGAATTGCCTCTCCCCTCGCTCTCATATGCATCTTTTTTTAGTCAGTACTGGTAAACTCTGTGTCATTCGACGGCACAAATTTAAAATGTGTATGTGTGTGAGCACAGGGTCAGAGAGGCTATGATTCTGTCCTCGGAGTATGCGTGTTTCCTGTTGTCCATTTATAATTTCACCCTGTCTCCATCCAATTTGTGATCAAAAGCATGCTTATGCATTACCATCTAGACGAGTCATATTATTAGATGACTTGTAACAACAGCCACATCTCCACCTCGGCGTGCAAACACACAAATGCCACAGCGTGTTTGAATTGTTCAGCGGCACAGAGCGAGATTTGATTAGAAGAGCTGATGAGGTGTCGTGTAACAGCAGTTTGGTAGCACTGATGTGATAGCTTTTCTGAAATAAAGTGGAAGTGAATTGAACCTTCATTATCTATGTCATTACCCGCTCAAACCTCCCCAGGCTCATGCGTGCATTGCAATATCAGAAGTCAAGCTGCTGTGACAAAATCTCTCTCTCTCTCACACACACACTCACACACACACACGTTTGCATGCTTCAACTTGGGGATGGACTTAATGGTTATTATAAAATGTATTCTGAATGCTGATGGGTCAGTATTTAAACTGTGCAACCATTGTAAACACCCATAAAGGCCAATTGTAATTCTGGCCAATAAGCCAATTTTCATATATACATTTTTAAAATGGTTTTCTGTTTTGTCTAAATAAATGAAAAATGAAACGCTAAAAACTAAATTAAGTCATTTTAAATTATTAAATTTGGGCATGACTACATGATAATGTACAGTATGAACAGTGAATATTCGTTTTGAGATTTGGTTAAGATTACATTTAACACTGTTATTAAAATAATAGCGTTTAAAAAAAAATCCTAAGTGTCTGTTAAAGTCATTGAAATAAAAAAATAAGAGAAAGTAGCAAAATCACCATGTACTATTAAATATCCAATGACGACTGATACTGATAATTAAACAAACAAACAAACAAAATAATAATACTGAAATATTGTTCAGTCAAAATATCATTGATTTAATTTGCTTGGTAAAATAATGTTGAAATTCAATTTTATATCCTTACATTTTATTATATAACTTAGTAATCACAGTTGTTATTGTTAACTAAAAGTTAAGCTAATTAAAATAATTTTTGGTAATTGAAATAAAGTAAAAATATTAGATGAAAAACTTAAACTTAAAAGCTAAGCCTAAAAAAAAAAGATACGTGTTGCCTTTAGAACAAACTGAAGTAAGTTGAAGTTGAGATACTAAAATAACTAAACTGAACCTGAAAAAAAAAAAAAAAGATAAATAGGAAAAAAAACTAAATGATGAAATCACAACAAAATGATTAACACTTAAAATGGATGAAAATACAAAAATAACTAATAAATACTACTAGTACATGAATAATACCTTTAGTGGCTAGATTAACAACATAGCACAGCCTTTTGTAGCATGCTGCTTGAATCAGAATGTTTGCAATCTCTAACACACATGCACACTCATTTAATTATTATTCTCTGTGGCAACAATCATCCAGTACATACAGAAAAGGAAAGAAAGGCTTTTGAGACCTGATAATAATCTGTGTGCTATTTTAAGACGCAACTCCTACCGTGAAGAGTGGGGGGGCTTGGTGGTGTGGGCTGCTGATGTCACTACTGTTGCTGGGCAACTGGTGTGCTTCCAGTTGGGAGTAAGTGGCAATGACTGCTGGCTGTACTAATGATCTTAACGTGACCCTGAGCGTCGGCACCCGTCTTTGAGCTGGCCGTCGTGTGCGCTTGAACCCTGTCACAGTCTGTCAGTTTTTGACTCTGGTAAACTTTATCAGTCTGCTAAATCAACGTCAGTGACGTCAAGTGGCTGGCAATAACTTTGAAAAACAGGTGAGGGTAGAACATGAACTTCAGAAGGAATAAATTAGCAGTTTCCACCAGAATTGAACTAACTGGGTTAAGCACACCTACTCGTTCCTCTTCATTGATTTAGTGTTAAAGTTTTTTTGCACCCAAAACTCGTAGTTGTAGTTTTCCATCTTTTCTCTGACCCTTACAATTAAACATGTTGTATTTTACCAGTACTGCAAAAAAATAAAAATAAAAAATAGTGACTTAAAATGATGGTGTGTTTGTAACAGAAAGCTATTGAATGGCTTCAGAAGATGTGAAGTATAGTGTACAAGTCTCATCAACCACTTGTGATGGGCTGTGCCTGCAGTCGCCCCCTAAAACGTATTAGTGTACTAATATAATCCACATGAAAACAAGTAAATTAATTTGAATGCGGCCATGAAAATTTTGAATTTATCAGTGTGATATCAGCCAATTTATTCTTTCTAATTTTTTTTTAGACTTAAAAAATTCATTACAACACATGCAAGTGCAGAAAACAATCCTTTAACAACTGGACCACTATTAATATGTGACAAAGTAAACATGCTAGATGTCCAGACAGATGTTTTTACCATTGCGCCTCATGTCTTTTGTCACGGCAATCTAAAAATGCGGCACTGAAGTTAAAATAAGTACAGCTTTTAACTTACGTGTCTCTGGGCTTTGTGTAATTTGTCAATGCACTGCCCTATATCTTGCATTTTTAAACCCAAAAATGCTGTGTGAACTGCCCCTAATGGCATACTCTCCGAGTACACTGTTAAAAATAAAGGTGCTTCACGATGCCATAGAAGAACCTTTTTGTCTAAATGGTTCCATAAAGAACCTTTAACATCTGAAGAACCTTTCTGTTTCACAAAAGGTTATTTGGGACGAAGCTGAGAAGAGACTTATTTTAAAACTTTAGAAAATATATATAATATCTTCTCATTGAAGACATGCGATGCAGTACTAAACAGTCTCTCGTTGTCGGTGCTTGTAATGATTTTTGCGTCTTTCTCCGACAGTTTAAATGCTTCCACACTGCTGACGTGTGTGCTGCATAATAAAGAATGCGCTTCTCTCACTCTGCGGTGGTTGCTATTTGATCGCGTCATATCATTGTTCGGTACAAGTTATTCTGTCTTTTCGCTTATTTCGGTTGCCGAACATTTGGTGCATCCCTAACATATGGATGAGGTTTGGATCAGGTTTGTAAAAATGGCATAGAAGGTTTTTTTGCTGTTTAGAGTACAAACATATGGATTTCGTTCCATTATGCCAAAAAAAAAAATGTCTGAACAAAGCCTAAGATGAAGTGTGATCCTGTGTATCGGCTGTTTTGTAATATCTGTTGAAATCAGCTGATATTGATACCATTATGATACGATACGATATGATTCCTCTCTGCTGACTTCTTATGCTTCTTAACATAAGAGACTTCTTATCAAAAACCAAAAAAATCCTACTTATCCTAGACTTGGCTGTGTTAGAGTGCTTTTTTAAAAGGTGTACATTACAATATAGTTCTTTGCTGAAGATTCAAGGAAAACATGGAGTTGAATGGGAAGCAAATTTCATCTAGTACAAACATTTGGAACAGCGCCCAAGCAAAATCTAACTGAAATCGTATACATTTTTTGAAAAATCAACCTCAAATTTGAAACACAACTTGATTTTCATGCAGTTTTACAGTAAATTATTTTTTGGAAAATATATATTCATATATAAAAAAAAAGTCATTTTTTAAAGGCCAATTGTAATTCTGGCCAATAAGCCAATTTTCATATATACATTTTTAAAATGGTTTTCTGTTTTGTCTAAATAAATGAAAAATGAAACGCTAAAAACTAAATTAAGTCATTTTAAATTATTAAATTTGGGCATGACTACATGAGAATGTACAGTATGAACAGTGAATATTCGTTTTGAGATTTGGTTAAGATTACATTTAACACTGTTATTAAAATAATAGCGTTTAAAAAAAAAACCTAAGTGTCTGTTAAAGTCATTGAAATAAAAAAATAAGAGAAAGTAGCAAAATCACCATGTACTATTAAATATCCAATGACGACTGATACTGATAATTAAACAAACAAACAAACAAAATAATAATACTGAAATATTGTTCAGTCAAAATATCATTGATTTAATTTGCTTGGTAAAATAATGTTGAAATTCAATTTTATATCCTTACATTTTATTATATAACTTAGTAATCACAGTTGTTATTGTTAACTAAAAGTTAAGCTAATTAAAATAATTTTTGGTAATTGAAATAAAGTAAAAATATTAGATGAAAAACTTAAACTTAAAAGCTAAGCCTAAAAAAAAAAGATACGTGTTGCCTTTAGAACAAACTGAAGTAAGTTGAAGTTGAGATACTAAAATAACTAAACTGAACCTGAAAAAAAAAAAAAAAGAAAAATAGGAAAAAAAACTAAATGATGAAATCACAACAAAATGATTAACACTTAAAATGGATGAAAATACAAAAATAACTAATAAATACTACTAGTACATGAATAATACCTTTAGTGGCTAGATTAACAACATAGCACAGCCTTTTGTAGCATGCTGCTTGAATCAGAATGTTTGCAATCTCTAACACACATGCACACTCATTTAATTATTATTCTCTGTGGCAACAATCATCCAGTACATACAGAAAAGGAAAGAAAGGCTTTTGAGACCTGATAATAATCTGTGTGCTATTTTAAGACGCAACTCCTACCGTGAAGAGTGGGGGGGCTTGGTGGTGTGGGCTGCTGATGTCACTACTGTTGCTGGGCAACTGGTGTGCTTCCAGTTGGGAGTAAGTGGCAATGACTGCTGGCTGTACTAATGATCTTAACGTGACCCTGAGCGTCGGCACCCGTCTTTGAGCTGGCCGTCGTGTGCGCTTGAACCCTGTCACAGTCTGTCAGTTTTTGACTCTGGTAAACTTTATCAGTCTGCTAAATCAACGTCAGTGACGTCAAGTGGCTGGCAATAACTTTGAAAAACAGGTGAGGGTAGAACATGAACTTCAGAAGGAATAAATTAGCAGTTTCCACCAGAATTGAACTAACTGGGTTAAGCACACCTACTCGTTCCTCTTCATTGATTTAGTGTTAAAGTTTTTTTGCACCCAAAACTCGTAGTTGTAGTTTTCCATCTTTTCTCTGACCCTTACAATTAAACATGTTGTATTTTACCAGTACTGCAAAAAAATAAAAATAAAAAATAGTGACTTAAAATGATGGTGTGTTTGTAACAGAAAGCTATTGAATGGCTTCAGAAGATGTGAAGTATAGTGTACAAGTCTCATCAACCACTTGTGATGGGCTGTGCCTGCAGTCGCCCCCTAAAACGTATTAGTGTACTAATATAATCCACATGAAAACAAGTAAATTAATTTGAATGCGGCCATGAAAATTTTGAATTTATCAGTGTGATATCAGCCAATTTATTCTTTCTAATTTTTTTTTAGACTTAAAAAATTCATTACAACACATGCAAGTGCAGAAAACAATCCTTTAACAACTGGACCACTATTAATATGTGACAAAGTAAACATGCTAGATGTCCAGACAGATGTTTTTACCATTGCGCCTCATGTCTTTTGTCACGGCAATCTAAAAATGCGGCACTGAAGTTAAAATAAGTACAGCTTTTAACTTACGTGTCTCTGGGCTTTGTGTAATTTGTCAATGCACTGCCCTATATCTTGCATTTTTAAACCCAAAAATGCTGTGTGAACTGCCCCTAATGGCATACTCTCCGAGTACACTGTTAAAAATAAAGGTGCTTCACGATGCCATAGAAGAACCTTTTTGTCTAAATGGTTCCATAAAGAACCTTTAACATCTGAAGAACCTTTCTGTTTCACAAAAGGTTATTTGGGACGAAAAAAGGTTCTTCAGATTACAAAAATTTAAGAAAAAGTTTTAAGAATACTTTGAATTTGGACATAAATACAGTTTTTCACCACCTTTTTGCCTAAATAGCAGAGTAGTAGGTATCTTGAGATGCAGCCTAGCTTTTAAAGTGATTTAGCATGTTTAGACACACGAAAGGTCCAGTCCCCGTGCATTATAATTGCATGGAAATGAATGACCTGCACATTCTTTAGAATTTCAAGAAAGTCATACGAGTTTGGAACAACATGGTGTAAATAAATGACCTAAATGCTAATCCGTGAATATTCAGACACACTTCCCGCTCTCTGTGTGTGCGTCTACACGCTGTGTGTCACCTGTGAAAATATCGTTTGAGTTTTCTGCATTACTCGCATATGGCAGCAGCAGACAGACTCGTGGTGCCACACGCTGCGATGCCAACAGTTTTCTGTCTCACTCTCCATCTCTCTCTCTTTTTACCAGTTACTCTCGCTCTCTCTCTCTCTTCTTGCTGTTCACAGCTCTCCTGTAGCATCTGGCTCCGAGACGGATGACGAACAAGTCTGTGTTCTATTTGTGAACGCTTTGCTCTGTCATGCTGTCGTCTACCGATTGTGAAGAATTTTTCACTTTTGATGATGATGTTTATTTATAAGCCAGTCATGTAATTTATGCAAGCACACAAACGCAGGCGTGAGTGCTGGGTCAGTGCAGCGTTGTACAGTACATACTTGCACAACATGCATTGTTGCGGCAGTAACAGATCTCTTAGTACACAAGGGGATTGGTAGAGTTTCCTTGAAATGTCTGTCATTAAACCTACCTATAAATATGTTGAACTAACCTTAAGGTCATGATGAAACAGATTCTATCTTGGGATCTACATCCAAGGAAACTGATTATCTAAACGAAGAAATAAACGTAATGTGGGGACTTGGTTCAGTCCACCAGAGGCAGATCTGAATGAAATCTTGCAGTTGATTGTAAGAAAGGCACAGGGTTTAAACAGACTAAATGATTGGATAAGTCCTGCATACGTCACCAGAGAGAAGTTTGCTGTTTCACCGGAAGATGAAGTTATGACATTTTGATCATTAATTCAACATTCCAATGTAAAAAGAATGAAATATGTGAATGGATTAATTGTTCCATCACAATTTGAAACACAACTTGATTTTCATGCAGTTTTACAGTAAATTATTTTTTGGAAAATATATATTCATATATAAAAAAAAAAGTCATTTTTGACCACCATGCGAAAAACACCAGAGGGTTAAAATAACCATTTTGTAATGTGAAAAATCAGCATGTTTTACAAGTTTGTGAAAATGACTACTTAACAAATAAAAAGTGCTTACTCATTTCTCATCTCATTTAATTTTCTTTTTTTCTTTTTTTTATAATAAATTCACAAGTCTGGCAGCAGTTAAAATTAATCATAATGACACATAATGTAATACACTGAAAGCAAATAACTCAAAACAGTAAACCAATTATTAGAAAAACTAATATTATAAAGCTGATTGAAACAACTCTTTAGTTTATTTTTGCTCCGCTAAAATAGTTGGCAAATGGCAAAAGGTGCAACTTTCTGTTGGTTATTTTTGTTTATGGATGTCGCAATGCTTAGTTCCTGACCTTAAAGTTGCCCTTATTTCTCTGGCAAGCCTGAAATGGGTTGTCTGATGTACCAGACACTTCTTTTGATATTCATAAACCCTATTGCCAGCATGATGCATAAACCATCACATGTATAATGAATTGGGTTATACCTTCGTTCTATACTGGCTGCAAAACATATTCAGCTCATAAATATCTCTGAGAAATAAACAGGTGCCATGCTTGACCAGAGAATGTTTGTACAAAATGAACTGAATTGCCTCTCCCCTCGCTCTCATATGCATCTTTTTTTAGTCAGTACTGGTAAACTCTGTGTCATTCGACGGCACAAATTTAAAATGTGTATGTGTGTGAGCACAGGGTCAGAGAGGCTATGATTCTGTCCTCGGAGTATGCGTGTTTCCTGTTGTCCATTTATAATTTCACCCTGTCTCCATCCAATTTGTGATCAAAAGCATGCTTATGCATTACCATCTAGACGAGTCATATTATTAGATGACTTGTAACAACAGCCACATCTCCACCTCGGCGTGCAAACACACAAATGCCACAGCGTGTTTGAATTGTTCAGCGGCACAGAGCGAGATTTGATTAGAAGAGCTGATGAGGTGTCGTGTAACAGCAGTTTGGTAGCACTGATGTGATAGCTTTTCTGAAATAAAGTGGAAGTGATTTGAACCTTCATTATCTATGTCATTACCCGCTCAAACCTCCCCAGGCTCATGCGTGCATTGCAATATCAGAAGTCAAGCTGCTGTGACAAAATCTCTCTCTCTCTCACACACACACTCACACACACACACGTTTGCATGCTTCAACTTGGGGATGGACTTAATGGTTATTATAAAATGTATTCTGAATGCTGATGGGTCAGTATTTAAACTGTGCAACCATTGTAAACACCCATAAAGGCCAATTGTAATTCTGGCCAATAAGCCAATTTTCATATATACATTTTTAAAATGGTTTTCTGTTTTGTCTAAATAAATGAAAAATGAAACGCTAAAAACTAAATTAAGTCATTTTAAATTATTAAATTTGGGCATGACTACATGAGAATGTACAGTATGAACAGTGAATATTCGTTTTGAGATTTGGTTAAGATTACATTTAACACTGTTATTAAAATAATAGCGTTTAAAAAAAAATCCTAAGTGTCTGTTAAAGTCATTGAAATAAAAAAATAAGAGAAAGTAGCAAAATCACCATGTACTATTAAATATCCAATGACGACTGATACTGATAATTAAACAAACAAACAAACAAAATAATAATACTGAAATATTGTTCAGTCAAAATATCATTGATTTAATTTGCTTGGTAAAATAATGTTGAAATTCAATTTTATATCCTTACATTTTATTATATAACTTAGTAATCACAGTTGTTATTGTTAACTAAAAGTTAAGCTAATTAAAATAATTTTTGGTAATTGAAATAAAGTAAAAATATTAGATGAAAAACTTAAACTTAAAAGCTAAGCCTAAAAAAAAAAGATACGTGTTGCCTTTAGAACAAACTGAAGTAAGTTGAAGTTGAGATACTAAAATAACTAAACTGAACCTGAAAAAAAAAAAAAAAGATAAATAGGAAAAAAAACTAAATGATGAAATCACAACAAAATGATTAACACTTAAAATGGATGAAAATACAAAAATAACTAATAAATACTACTAGTACATGAATAATACCTTTAGTGGCTAGATTAACAACATAGCACAGCCTTTTGTAGCATGCTGCTTGAATCAGAATGTTTGCAATCTCTAACACACATGCACACTCATTTAATTATTATTCTCTGTGGCAACAATCATCCAGTACATACAGAAAAGGAAAGAAAGGCTTTTGAGACCTGATAATAATCTGTGTGCTATTTTAAGACGCAACTCCTACCGTGAAGAGTGGGGGGGCTTGGTGGTGTGGGCTGCTGATGTCACTACTGTTGCTGGGCAACTGGTGTGCTTCCAGTTGGGAGTAAGTGGCAATGACTGCTGGCTGTACTAATGATCTTAACGTGACCCTGAGCGTCGGCACCCGTCTTTGAGCTGGCCGTCGTGTGCGCTTGAACCCTGTCACAGTCTGTCAGTTTTTGACTCTGGTAAACTTTATCAGTCTGCTAAATCAACGTCAGTGACGTCAAGTGGCTGGCAATAACATTGAAAAACAGGTGAGGGTAGAACATGAACTTCAGAAGGAATAAATTAGCAGTTTCCACCAAAATTGAACTAACTGGGTTAAGCACACCTACTCGTTCCTCTTCATTGATTTAGTGTTAAAGTTTTTTTGCACCCAAAACTCGTAGTTGTAGTTTTCCATCTTTTCTCTGACCCTTACAATTAAACATGTTGTATTTTACCAGTACTGCAAAAATAAATAAATAAATAAATAGTGACTTAAAATGATGGTGTGTTTGTAACAGAAAGCTATTGAATGGCTTCAGAAGATGTGAAGTATAGTGTACAAGTCTCATCAACCACTTGTGATGGGCTGTGCCTGCAGTCGCCCCCTAAAACGTATTAGTGTACTAATATAATCCACATGAAAACAAGTAAATTAATTTGAATGCGGCCATGAAAATTTTGAATTTATCAGTGTGATATCAGCCAATTTATTCTTTCTAATTTTTTTTTAGACTTAAAAAATTCATTACAACACATGCAAGTGCAGAAAAACAATCCTTTAACAACTGGACCACTATTAATATGTGACAAAGTAAACATGCTAGATGTCCAGACAGATGTTTTTACCATTGCGCCTCATGTCTTTTGTCACGGCAATCTAAAAATGCGGCACTGAAGTTAAAATAAGTACAGCTTTTAACTTACGTGTCTCTGGGCTTTGTGTAATTTGTCAATGCACTGCCCTATATCTTGCATTTTTAAACCCAAAAATGCTGTGTGAACTGCCCCTAATGGCATACTCTCCGAGTACACTGTTAAAAATAAAGGTGCTTCACGATGCCATAGAATAACCTTTTTGTCTAAATGGTTCCATAAAGAACCTTTAACATCTGAAGAACCTTTCTGTTTCACAAAAGGTTATTTGGGACGAAAAAAGGTTCTTCAGATTATAAAAATTTAAGAAAAAGTTTTAAGAATACTTTGAATTTGGACATAAATACAGTTTTTCACCACCTTTTTGCCTAAATAGCAGAGTAGTAGGTATCTTGAGATGCAGCCTAGCTTTTAAAGTGATTTAGCATGTTTAGACACACGAAAGGTCCAGTCCCCGTGCATTATAATTGCATGGAAATGAATGACCTGCACATTCTTTAGAATTTCAAGAAAGTCATACGAGTTTGGAACAACATGGTGTAAATAAATGACCTAAATGCTAATCCGTGAATATTCAGACACACTTCCCGCTCTCTGTGTGTGCGTCTACACGCTGTGTGTCACCTGTGAAAATATCGTTTGAGTTTTCTGCATTACTCGCATATGGCAGCAGCAGACAGACTCGTGGTGCCACACGCTGCGATGCCAACAGTTTTCTGTCTCACTCTCCATCTCTCTCTCTTTTTACCAGTTACTCTCGCTCTCTCTCTCTCTTCTTGCTGTTCACAGCTCTCCTGTAGCATCTGGCTCAGAGACGGATGACGAACAAGTCTGTGTTCTATTTGTGAACGCTTTGCTCTGTCATGCTGTCGTCTACCGATTGTGAAGAATTTTTCACTTTTGATGATGATGTTTATTTATAAGCCAGTCATGTAATTTATGCAAGCACACAAACGCAGGTGTGAATGCTGGGTCAATGCAGTGTTTTACAGTACATACTTAATATGCGCTGTTGCATTGTTGTAATGTAAAACACCTTAGTACTAAATGGGGGTGGTTGAGTTTTCTTGAAACGTCTGTCATTAAACTGGATGTTATATGAGATGACTAGCTATAAATATGTTAAACTAACCATCGGGTTGCGATGTAACAGCTTCTGTCTTGGGACCTACATCTGAGGAAACAAATGTGTAAAAAAAAAAGAGAGAAATAAACAGGGATGTGGCTCAATCCATAAATTGCTGATTGGATAAATTAGGCAAATCTGAATACAGTCTCGCAGTGGATTGTGAGAAAGGGGTGGGGTTTAAGAAAGCTAAATGATTGGATAAGTCCTGCATACATCACCAGAGAGAAGTTAGCTGTTTCACCGGAAGATCAAGTTATGACAGTTTGATCATTAATTTAACATTATGATGTAAAAAGAACTGAACATTCAAATAGATTAATATTTTTTTAAATAATTTTTTTACAAAAATATTTGTTAATTTCTAATTCATGCTCTATTCAATTTCCATTTTTCATTTAATATTTTCTATTTTACTGATTTAATATTTCTATTTACTTTATTTCAGTTTTAGTCATTTTAGTACTTCGACTTATTACTCGTTTCGGTTAGTTGCCAAGGAAACATTTCCATTTTTCAATTAGATACTTATTTGCATATTCTGTGTTATTAGTTTTTCATGTAATGTTTAGATTTTAGATCATCATTTTTAAATAATTTTTTTACAAAAATATTTGTTAATTTCTAATTCATGCTCTATTCAATTTCCATTTTTCATTTAATATTTTCTATTTTACTGATTTAATATTTCTATTTATTTTATTTCAGTTTTAGTCATTTTAGTACTTCGACTTATTACTCGTTTCGGTTAGTTGCCAAGGAAACATTTCCATTTTTCAATTAGATACTTATTTGCATATTCTGTGTTATTAGTTTTTCATGTAATGTTTAGATTTTAGATCATCATTTTCTATCCTCTCTATGACCCTTTGAAATAACCAGGTTACTGCACCTTTAAGATTGCTATAGGTTAAAGGGTTAGTTCACCCAAAAATGAAAAATTAGCCCACAAATTACTCACCCTCAAGTCATTCTAGTTGTATATGACTTTCTTCTTTCAGACGAATCCAGTCGGAGTTATATTAAAAATGGTCTTTGATCTTTCAAGCTGTTTTATGGCACTCAGCGGGTGTTGCATGCATCAGTCCAAAAGAAGTTAAATAAAAAGCACCCATCCATTAAAAAAAAGTGTCTCACACGGCTCTCACACTCATACTTCATCCGCCCGGAACTGCTTCCGTGTAGGACTGTTGGCACAAGCTACATTACAGTGATTATTAGGTTTTGAATATGGATATTTTTCTTACAAAAACGCATCGATTCGCTACAGGAGGCCTTTGTTCACCCCCCGGAGCCATGTGAGACACTTGTTGACACATTTTTTTTAATGGATGGGTGCTTTTTATTTAACTTCTTTTGGACTGATGCATGCAACACCCGCTGAGTGCCATAAAACAGCTTGAAAGATCAAAGACCATTTTTAATATAACTCCAACTGGATTCGTCTGAAAGAAGAAAGTCATATACGCCTAGGATGACTTGAGGGTGAGTAATTTGTGGGCTAATTTTCATTTTTGGGTGAACTAACCTTTTAATGGCCTCTTTTCTGATTGGTAAACCTCTTTGCATGTGAAATGAGTAGCTAGACCCCATCAAAGTTGCTGAATAATAAATACTAATTGATATGCAAATATAGGCGATCATATGTTAATTAGCTTATGTTTGTGACTTAACATAAGTCATGACCTGCTTATGCAGCTCTCATCACTATGGTTTCTCTGTGTTGTAGAAAGTGGCTCTTCCATCACTGCGTCTTGTGTTGGTCTGGGCTGCTCACTCACTCCCCCTGCTGGTACAGCTGGCAAAGCCGTGCCCGGATACAACGGTGAGATTCCTCCTCTACATTGGCAGGCTTGGTGTGGCACATGTGCACGACTCATCATTTGTTTATTACAAACTATTTCTTATTATGTATTAGAGTTCCTTTTGATTGACAATTTTTAGCTGGATAGTTCAATAAATGACTGAAGTAATTAAACGCTCTTTATCTTTGTCTCATAGTGACAGTGATTGATGATGAAATGCAACAGGTGAAACCAAGGACTCTTGGAAATATTGTGGTAAAGTGAGTTATTTGAATCCTTTCCTCTTTTTTTATTGATAGAGACAGTAGGAAGGGGGCAGAAAGTTATGAGGAATGGAGAACGTTAATAGGATCAGGCTAGATATGAACCCGCATACCCTGCATAAATAGTTCAGTGTATTTGCCCACTGCTCTGACATACTCTCTTTTAGGGCTGAGCGATAAATATGTCATGATGCATCAAGATATCCTAACTGGAACATGATTGTTACTGCTTAAAACTATTTGTGAAAAAAAGTGAACATAAAATGAAAATTGACCCCATTTACTTTCCTAATGCACAATTCATGATCACATCGAAATGTAACAAGTTACACCCCTTGACAATACCAAACTCTTGCTTTCAACCACCTGCCATATAGAGAGCACGTTTCACAGTCCAGTCAGTTTCAGATGGATACATCCAGTCCCATCTCACATTTTTTTAAAGATCCCCTTTTCCTCAGAAATGCATTGCACAAGCACAGTAAAATACAGAGTAAAAAGTCATTTTAATATATAATTGATTATACTAATGTAACAAGAAATGACTGACTGACTTCTGCAGAACACACAAAAAAGTATTTTGAAGTACATTGGTGAACAAACAGTTTGGTTACCTGTTGACTTCTGTTGTATGGAGAGAGAAAAAACACAGACATTTCTCAAAATGTTATGCAGATGAAAGTAAGACAAGCAAGTTTGGAACAACTTGAGGGTCAGTAAATAATGACAGAATTGTCATTTCTGAGTGAAATACTCATTTAATATTCCGTTCTACAATCCTAAAAAATTCCTAAAAATGTTTCCGTCCAAGAAAGGTTTCCCCCCCCCCCTTTTTTTAGTTTTTTGTTCCTCTGAATATTGTCACTTACGTTCATACTTAAAAGTAGGGATGCACCGATACCACTTTTTCCAGTACTCGCCCGATACCAATACTCTTATTTTTGGTACTTGCCGATACCGAGTACCGACACCAATATTTTGTTCGTTGCGTTTGTAAATTTTTTAAATATTGGGTACAGAGACCAAAAGAGTATGTATAATGTTAGTTGGTTAACTTCATTTATCAAATAGATACAGTCAAACGTCTCTGAACAATTTAATAATGCAGGGAACCACTCGCTATAAATCTCTATAAATAAAACTGTGACATTTTCATAAATAGAAGTTGCGGTTTTTCATCTGAAACGTGCAGCGATTTATTTTCCAAAGCCACTCATATAATGCAGAAACACTCATGAAGCAAGCAAAACACGCGTGCACGTATTTGTAATGGTGCCGAATCAGAGGAACAAGTACAGTACAGCCTAGCGCATTTCACACAGGCTGTTAGTTTCACTTTCGCCAGAAAGTCGTGTATGCTTAATGGTGAAAATAAATGACGTTTATAGTGAATGCCCCTATAAATTGTCTTATTTTTACGATTTAGTTTTAATCCAAATGATGCGTGCTAAGTGAGCGAACATCAATAAAGATCACACAACAGAAGTGCGCGCTCTCTCTCTCTCTCTACCATTAAGTAACATGTGCATTGTTTCACTTACATCTTTTTGACATATCTGACCGAACTACAAACTTTCCAGTGATGTCTGTGAGAAAGGGATATTCACTCGACAAGCTTGCGCATCTGCGCCGCCGCACGCTCAATCCACTCAGCGTTATTTGCTTACCAGCTGGCGCAAATCAGCTATACAGGCATTAATACTGAATGTTTTATATTCATTGCGTACATATACTTCGTAGACATCTTTAATCTCTAATAACCCCATTTTGCTGTCTGTTGTCGGCATTTCTTTGTCTGAATATGGCACTTGTCACATGCTGTGTGGTATCGGTGTTTGGTATCGGGTATAGCTCAGTATCGGGCCCGATACCGGTGCATCCCTACTTAAAAGCATTCTCTGACCCTGAAAGGTTGAAAACATCCTGTTCTTTGATGGTTCAAAGAAGAGCAAGGTCACATCTTAAATGTTTTTTTCTCTAAAAGCGTCTCTTTTTCTTCTCTCATCAGGCTTCCTTTGCCTCCGGGGGCAGCTCTCAGTCTCTGGCAGAATCAGATGCTGTTTAAGGAGCTGTACTTCACTAAGTTCCCTGTAAGAGTTGAGCTACATTCACCATGTGCTCTACAATTACATACACTACCAATCTTACTTAGTCCAAACTTTTGCCCAGTAATGTTTTTGAAAAAAGTCTCTCATGCTCACCAAAGCTGTATTTATTTGATGAAATAATACATTAAAATAGTAATATTGTGAAATATTACTACAGTTTAAAAGAAGATCTTTTCTATTTTCATGTATTTTAAAATGTAGTTTATTCCTACAGTGGCAAAGTTGAATTTTCAGTGTTACATGATCTGTCAGAAATCCTTCTAATATGCTGATTTGCTGCTCAGGAAACATTTCTTCTTATCAATGTTGAAAGCAGTTGTGCTTCCTTTTGTGGAAACTAAAGTAAACTCAAGTTTGTAATAATAAAAAAAAATAATAATAATAATACTTTTATACAGCAAGGACATTAAATTGATCAA
>NW_015505899.1:0-7395 GCF_001515645.1 Sinocyclocheilus grahami
AACTGTAAGAGCTACTTCATTATTTTACAAATGGTTTCCATTATCATATTCTTTGTCCTAATTCCCTTGCATATCAATGGTGGAGTTCCCTTTAAAATCTTAAATGATTCCCTTTGAGCTAAATTATCACTGTTTACCCTACAAAGCCATTGCTGTGACTAGCTAATTAAGGTCTGAGATCTCGGCAAAGTTATCTGAGAGCTTAAATCTCTGACAGAGAGCAGCTTGACTCCTAATTCTTCTGGGTGATTGTAGCTCAAATCCAAATCTGAAGCCAGATAACAACAGCCAACCTCTGTCAACACACAGCCAGATAATCTACAAAGAGAAAGGACGTAGATTGATTAATTGAGCACCTGCACTGTATTTTAAGTCTATGGATGATGAATATGCCTGTTCAAACACAATTGAGCACAAGATTTTAAAAGCTTATACATTTTAGAATTAATCCTGATATTATTTATCACTGTCAGCACATTTTTACCAATAAGCCCAACATATGTTATCTCAAATGTTGAAGAAATTGTAATATTTGAACTGGGAAAAAAAACAAAAAAAACATTCACTTTCTTGCACCTGAAGAGAACTAATCATTCAATATCCATCAACTATTGGAACTGTGTCCAAAATCAAATGCATAATTTATTATTTTGTAGTTCTACCCTTACACACATGTAAGTTTACTTACATATCTTACTTACTTACGTATCTCCAGTTTACAGTTTGTCCTCTTCAGTGCATCCGAGAGCATCTTCACTCCTGTGTCTTGCAGGTCATTGTTACTCAGGTCCAGCTCTCTGAGAGGAGGGATTGTCTTTCTAGGAACATTGTCTGATTGGCTCCTGCAGGCTGATTAATGCTATGACCTGATTGGTGCACAGTGCTTTAAAAAAATCACATCATCACTTCCTCTGGAGCCATCTTGTGTTCTGAGCATAGTTTGATTGTATAGTGCAGAGTTCGTTCAGTATGTGTAAGCGTTAGTATGTGTTAAGGGAGAATTAAAGACTGTGAGTACTGATTAAGTTGAAAAGTGTTCAGAGGAACTGTGTTAGTGTATTTAAACCTTTTGAATGTTTTCTGACACTGATTTTGGATTGCCCTCTCAACTTGTTCTAACAGTGCAAACACAATGTAAATAAGAAATGAATTGAGCAGTGTAGACTGCGTCACTGAATATAACGATATTCTAATTTTCTCCCACTCCCATCCCCGCAGTATTGAAGTTTTGTCCCATTTCTGCCCGCAGGTAAAGGTATAAGTAGTTTTATTTTCAGTGCACTGACTGCTTCTTCCCACTACTCTGTTATTTGTTTCACTTGCTTCCCTTTTGATTATAAATAAAAAGAAACAGAAAATAAACATGTTTAGATTTATTTGAGTTAACTTCAATGGAATGATGAACATGGACATGAACAAGGAACTTTTCAGAACACAGAAATACAGTCAGAACCGTCAGAAATAGGCTAAATAATGTTATTCTCCCACAAGACTGACACACGAGAATCTTACCACCCGCATTCACTTGGTTATTAAACACAGAGTCCATTTTTATGCCATGAACATCAGCTAAATGATGATTCCTGGAAAGCTCATTAACATAGTCCTTGTAACTTTCCTTTGTGCGTGGGAGGTCTAATTCTGTTGGAGTATTTTGAAAAGTATCTCTATCCATATAGTAGCGACAGAAATATTTACTTTTACTGCAGTTCTCTGTGAAGCCACCAATCATGTGTGACCCAAGATGATCTCCATCTATTGCAAGCACCGCCCCTTCTATTATTTGACCACTGCACCGCTGAACCCCTGCCTCTTCAAGATCCTTCAAATCTCTTACAAGAGGACCAAAGACTCTCTTGCGCAAAGAACTGCAAATCGTCCTCCTTACAAAGCATAACAAGCTGCATGGGGTCTATAGAGGACCTATTATGAGGACAGATTTCTGACAGGGACATGTAAACAGCAAATTGCTTGTGCTTTTTTCTCCCTGATCCAAGGGGATTCACCACTTCAAAGGAATCCTGATACAAGATAATGGACACTGAGGACATATTTATATCACTGATCTGTGTGCTTTTGCTTCAGTGTGCTGTGCTCTGACTGACTCATGGCTCAAAAGTGCTTTAAGGGTCTCCCTTACTGCAAAAAGCAGTCATTTTTACCTAGATACACTTGTTTAAGTGCCACACAGTTCAAATTCCTCTTGAAATATGTCTTCTGAGTCTCATCAGACCTAAATACTCCCTCATTACACAACCTCAGAAGATTGTTCTTGTTAGATCTGCTATGATTTGATCAATATCAGTTAATGACATATTCAGGTTTGTTAATTCATCTCTCAGTTTTGAAAAGATGCGTTGAATGTTGCTGTCATGCACCACCTGGAATTCATCTATTAAACTTTGGTTAGTGGTGGCTGGTAGCAGCATTTTAACTTGCATCCTCAAATAGAACAGTGCCAGATTGTCAAAAATGTGTCTTCTTCAACAATTTTCATCCTCAAAATGCGTAAGGCTATCATCATGGATTTCACTGTTACATCAACAGTTTAATGCATCATTCTCTACTTGTACATGGCTCTCCAAAGTCTCTCTGTGTTTCCTGCTGATGTGAGATGTGAAAGATGATTTTGCATTAAAGTTTTTTACAGTTGGGAAAGGGTCAGGTAACCTTTTTTCCATCTCTTATATGCCATTTTAAGAGGTCGGCACAAGCTATGCAAATTAGGAGATGTATGCTCACATCCTGCAACCTGACAAATCATGGCATCCATTTGAGCAGGTCTAGAGCGACTTTAGTGCAGTGTGTGACTTTAGTGCAGACAGAGTCTGAAAACTACAAGGACAACTTGGCAAACCACAGACGAACCTAAAATTAGCCAGGTTCCTATGCATTTTGATATGGTGGTAAAATGTGTAAAGCGTTCACACAGATAACTTACAGTGTGTAATAGATTTTTCTTCCTAAATCAAGAACATGGTCAGAGACGGTCTTTTAATTATTTATTTTTGCAAGAAGGTCAAACAATACAGCAGTGAGCTCCGCCATATGTATGACAAAAACAAGTGAGCATGCATCTCTACATTTATACCCTTTTGCCCATTGGTTTCTCAATGGTCGTCTCCCTAATACCCTACATAGCCGAGAAAATGTGATGAGCATTTGATATGTCTCATTCCTCACGTAGCGTATTCCCAAAATTCAAGATGGTATCCTGTTTTTCTTCAACAAGCGAGAACAAGCAGGTCATCGTGACTTCTCCTCGTACTCAGACAGCAGGCCTCACATATGAACACTGATATAGCATTTTATAATGGCAAAGCAATATATCGGTTCAATATATGACATAAATATGGATAGAATTGTTTAAATTTAATTTTTCCCCATAAGTGTATGCACACAAATTGCGTGACCATCTTGACAGTGACCACTAAATAGCTGCTTAAAATGCTGAACAGCTAAAAGAACTCTTACACTACAAATTTTTGGTGTGAAACTTCTGAAATACCCTTATGTTGAAAGACAACACTTATTGTGTGACAGATTGAAATATATTTGTGTGATAGATTGAAATATGTATTTAAAAAAAGATTAACGAATATGTGAAACAGTGAAAACAATCTTAATTTACACCATTTTGAGTATGTTTAAAATGTTTTATAAAATGCAAATAGGTCATTTAACTAATTTTGGTTACTCTGTTATCAATTAGTTTGGCACAATAAGGTGTGCAATCGATTAATTGTGTCTTGTTAAACAATAGGGGGAGAACTCTGTGTTTCTCCATTACACATTAAGCTTGCGTTTCATTGAGTGTGACTGTTTAATCTTCTCCCATTTTTCAGGGGGACAATATAAATGGTTTATGTAAATCCACTTTGAAAACGTTTGTGTGCTTACTGGATTTCCCTTGTAAACTATATATAATAAAAGCTGTTATTACAGCAAAATCACAAATATACTATACTGTCTAACATCTTTACCCATTCAACAATTCTACATAATATTCATAATATTCGTTCACCTACTGTTGCCTACTATATAGTAGGGAAGTATGCGGTTTCAGACGCATCCTCCGTGTGTGTGTGTGTGTGTGTGTGTGTGTAGAATATCATGCATACTGAAAATTCTTGTGGATTTGCACTCTATTGCTAGTATGGGTTTAGATTGCAGCTTGTCTGGTCAGAACAATTATGTCTCACTCAGATAATCCAAATTGTCTTTATTGAATGTGCATAGCTGTGTGGTTCTAAAAATAGGATATAAATATATAGAAAACACAACGTTAATAAAGCTTATTTGAAAATTACTGTTCAATGGAGATAAAAAGTAACACAATATCACAATCAATGTCTAAAATTACTTAAATAAGTGGAAATGAGTGTCCAAGTACAACTGCTAAAACTCTAGAGTGCATGCGCGCTACCTGAGATGTGACTGTGCATCCGTGTTCAAAGTGGCATGACGTGTGGCCAAGTATGGTGTCCCATGCTCAGAATTTGTGCTCTGCATTTCACCCATCCAAGTACACACACGCACACAAAGCAGTGAGTAGTGAACAAACACACACACCATGAACACACAGCTGGAGCAGTGAGCAGCCATTTTTGCTGCAGTGCCCGGGGCGCAGTTGGGGGTTCAGTGTCTTCGGCCCAAGAGTCTCACCTCAGTTGTGGTGTTGAACGTTGGTCATTCACTCCCCCCACCTACAAGCCCGGCCAAGACTCGAACCCGCGACCTTTGGGTTACAAGTCTGACTCTCAAACCATTCATGGAAGTCGTGGCCTAATGGTTAGAGAGTCGGACTCGTAACCCAAAGGTTGCGGGTTCGAGTCTCATACTGGCAGGGATTGTAGGTGGGGGGAGTGAATGTTCAGCGCTCTCTCCCACCTTCAATACCACGACTGCTCCCCGGGCGCCGCAGCATAAATGGCTGCCCACTGCTCTGGGTGTGTGTTCACGGTGTATTTGTGCTCACTGCTGTGTGTGTGCACTTTGGATGGGTTAAATGCAGAGCACTAATTCCGAGTATGGGTCACCATACTTGACCACATGTCACGTCACTTTTTCACTTTCATTAGGCCACGACTGCCCCTAATAAAATATAAATATTAATAAACTGACAGTAAATTACATGAATAATACTGAATGGTAGTGATGTCATAGCAGTGGTGTACATTCATGTAAACAATATTAAAATGTAAATACTTATTCATCGGAACGGTGTTTAATAATGCTCAATAATTATATGATTACTTACAGTGTGATGCACGCACACGCACATTCAATAAAAAACTCCTCCAATTTGGATTAATACTGTTTACTTTAAACTACAAACTATCTACAATATTCAGTCAATCTCCTTTCCCGTTATCATCCACCTGCTCTCTTCTCCATCACTTCGCGAACTCCGATGGAAAGTTCAGGAATAGTCCATTTCGCACTGAATGATGGGTGACTGGAAGAGTTCATGTGTTAAAGGGGAACACTTTCTACACATTATGATGCATTTCCACAGTTAATAACATTTTTAATCTAGAAAAGAGATTTTTTTTTAATTAATGTACTTTTTTAAAGGGCTCATTAATATAATATCTGACTTTTTTTGTGTTTAAGTGCTGTAATTGAGTGTCCGGTGCATCTAGTACCAACTCAGAAAACGTGAAAAAGAAGAACCCAATAAGTTTTGTTTTGTAAGCCTTTCTCTGCAAGCATGTGAGAAAATGAGCCGATCAGATTTCTCTCCCCTTCTGACGTAGGAAGGGGTTCTTATTATAATATTACTGCCATGGCCACTGACTGACACCGCCGTGCAGAGACCCCGCTCTGAGTGAGCTGCACACAATCTGCCATGTTTATCTTCACGCCAGAGCATTTAAAAGCAGCATTAAAGTAAGAAATGTCTTCTTATTAAAGCTATAGAAGTTATCCGGTCAAGAGCAGTGTTTTTCTGTTTATTGTATATTGTATATTTATTGTTTGGCTCATATTAACAGCATAAACTCTAGGTTCTGTATATTACGCTACTGTCACTTCATACACAGATCTAATATAAACATGTGATTTAATTCCCAGCTGTTTACATTTACAGACATAACCGACTGTTTTAACATAACCTTGTGTGTATTTGACAAAAAAAATCATTAATATATCTTGATTTGAGGAAGAAATTTCTTCAGAAAACACATTTTCCTTCAGAAATCCTCCTCTCAGACCCAATCCTGTCAGAATATATGTTATTATCCTGTCATTTCTTCATAACTCTTTAATAATCATCCCGGACAGCACACGTACGTCTGGCCGACGTCGGCCTCATTATCTGAAACATCGAATAAGTGTCGGCCAGGCATAGGTCGATATAATTCGGTCAGTGCTCTGTGTCTCAGCTCATCAAGCGTCGGCTCTGAGTCGGCTCACGACCGGAGGCCGATGCCGCGCTTTTCTGTTTGCTGGAGCCGTTATTCGTCTCTTTTTATATAACGTAGCAACCTACAGAGAGAAGAGACTCATCCCGCAACATCTGGGGCTTTCAGGTAAGATTTCACTTGAGCTAAATTAGAAAAAAATACCATTTTGTTAATTCTGTGACACTTCAAGGTAACGTTACAAGCACTTGGTGTGCTACAGCAGGTGAAGAGACTGGGGCTCATTTCCAGCTAACGGTCACGATAACTTGGCGATTTTTAATATTATTGTTAGCGCCTTAATGTATTTCCAGCAGTTTCTCGGAGGGAAATGTTATTAAAGCGAAGTCCTAACTGCTTTTCCGCCGTGTTTTCACTGTTGTAGGCTAACGTTACCAGAAAGAATCTGTTTCTACGGTGAGCTATTGTTTCTGTTGCTTTTCAACTACAAAACTGAGTTTAAATTAATTATTGAATAATAATTGTTTGAGACTGTAAATTATTAATGTAATGTTTTAACTCTAGATGTTTATTTGTGTAAATGCTGTGAGTGCGTCGAGCTGGGAGCAGAGTTGCCATGGAAACGTCTCTCGCTGCTGTTTTCACTGCTTTCAGGTAAGTTTAGTCCCTAAAATCACACAAATATTACATACAAACGTTCCTGACACGTTTCTTACTTGTAACTGACATGTTTCTACTGAAAATTTATTTTATAGAAATGGTTTAGCCTCTTCGAAAAAGGTAACGTTAGGCTAACTCTGTAGCTTGAGCTCTTGTTTATGAAACTTTGGGCTTTTAATCAAATCTTCATGTGTATGAGATGTTTTGATAGATCTGTAAAGGTTTTGCTGGTGATTTATCAATGGGTTATTGGAAATAGGACTTAAATATGTACTTAACCTAAATATATACACTGTACTGTGAACCGACGAGGTCTCTTACATGGAGAGTATAATCGGCTGAAAACAAGTTCAATATTGATACATTTCAG
>NW_015505899.1:8255-9118 GCF_001515645.1 Sinocyclocheilus grahami
CGACAAGAGGCTGCGAGTCGAGCCTCCGAGGTGACTGAACTTTTGGCAAAGTTTAACACGGCTTATCATATTGCAAAAAGCGAGATGCCCTTCACAAAGTTTAGGTCCGAGATAATTCTTC
Organism: Sinocyclocheilus grahami; assembly: GCF_001515645.1. Taxonomy (NCBI): domain Eukaryota; kingdom Metazoa; phylum Chordata; class Actinopteri; order Cypriniformes; family Cyprinidae; genus Sinocyclocheilus; species Sinocyclocheilus grahami. The sequence goes on from NW_015505899.1 coordinate 8,377, forward strand.
AAAAGAAAAACGGAATTTCCATCAATCTCAATTCATCGGTGTCATTGCAGACACAATGAAAAGCAAGAGCGCATGAACTTGCCTCAGCCCCATTTATATAGTTCATGATTGATGGAGACCCAGATGTGTCTATTTTGAAAACCAGTTAACATCCTGATCGGGCACGTTGAGGTTCAGCATGCCAATGCTCAAGGTGAGTGCTCAAGAAATCTAAACTAATTGTAAAGATAATGGAATTTACAGTTCAATATCAGAGATTAAATCAGGGCTGTCCGCTCTGTAGCGTTATATTAAATGTTTTTTTTAATATATATTAAAAAAATGTATTGTAAAAATCAATTTTTTTTTATTTTATACAATAAATTGATCGTTTTAACCTTTAATAATAATACCAGCTAACAGGGTTCCCTGCATAGTTTACAGCATTAAGAGAGATTTATTTCCTTTAGAAAAATTACTGTACCTGATATTTATCCAAATTAATCTTTATTGAATTGAGATTGTAATCATAACTCGAGTTTATGAACCAAATCATGAAAAGATTTTCCCTAATAAAAACACAAAGAAATTATTCAATTACCAAAAGTTGTCAGCCCTGTTAAATAATGAAAATAATTTATTTACTTGATGGTGTTGTTTATATCAACATTACAATTTTAAAGTATGCATTTGTTTGAATAATGTGATATTATAAACGAATTTGTTGTTTTTTATTTAAGGCATTTATGCAGCAGCAAAAGAG
>NW_015505899.1:10759-22705 GCF_001515645.1 Sinocyclocheilus grahami
GTTCATACTATGTTGGTGCTCCCTGTGTCCTCCGCTGTGTGTGTGTGAGGGGCTTTTCAGCACAGAAGCGGGTCATTTCTGATGTGAGGTCATGTCTCAACCCAGACACAGTGGAGGACCTCATCAGAATAAGTATAGAAGGCCCAGAACTAGAAGACTTCGATGCCAGGGAAATTAAGGAGTGGTTGTCAAATGGAAAGGCCTAGAAGGCCAAATTACAAGTCCTGGCCAAGTGAATTTTTCAGAGTTCAGGGAGACTTTCTGTAGTTATTATTATAGCTCATGAATGTGATGTAAGTCTGCGTTAAAGTAAAGCTGTTTACAAAAAAAACTTACTTAACATGAGTTTACAGACTTGCAATGAGTTTAACTGATTACAGTATTTTAAAGATATATTGAGAGTATATAAATTAGAAAATTATCTGTATTTGTAATGAGATCATTAATGCATTAAACATGTTTGGACATAATTTCGTTGTTTTTTTTTGTTTTTTTTTACCCCACTCCACGGCTGGTGCCACCAAATTAAGGTCCAGCGCCACCACTCTCAAATGTTAGTCTGGAGCCCTGTGTAGTTACTATGGTTTTACTGCAAATAGTAATGGTTATTTTTGTGCTTACTATGGTTTTACTGCGACAGTCATAGTTAAACCATAGTTATTGTAGTAAAACTATGGTTGATTTTGTTTTTACTATGGATTTTCTGCAAATGCTGTGGTAAAACCATGGTTAGTCTCTGAAAGAGTATAAACAGTTGTGAATTTATTTGAATGCTCTCATTTGTAAGTCCCTTTTGATAAAAGCATCTGATAAATGTAAATGTTTTTGTATATTTAATATGTTTATTGAAATTGTTAATAAATTTGCAAGCTTTATTGAGAGTGGTGTGTATTGTTTTATTATAAACCAGCGGCTGCTGCCGCGGGTGGTCCGTAACGATGAGCAAAACGCCGGTGAACCGCGTCCACGCAGAGCGGCCGGTATTTACAGCTGCATCGTCCAAACATCGGCCGGAGAGCATTTGCGATCAGAGGCCGACGTCGCGGCAACATCTTCCCTATTAGCAAACGATCCCCGAGCGACATCGTGCCGATGGAGTTTTGTACGTCGGGTCGACACCGGCCCAACGTATGTGTGCTGTCTGGGTAATAATCGTCCCTCTAGGAAACATGAAATGAACTTCAGTTCCTAAAATAGACTTTCTGACAGTGCCAGTTTATCAGGAAGTGATGCTTTTGTTTTATTTGACTCGTTGAATGGAAACGGTGCTTGTTCGCAAATGTTTTGTGCGATATTCCAATTTTACGCATAAGTTAAATTCGCAACTTTGAATGGAAACCCGGCTAATAATAACGTTAGCTCTGCTCTGATTGGCTGTTTCACAGTGCAGCTCATTTCAGTAGCTCACACAGCAGGAAGGAAACACAGGGAAAATATATATTTCAATACTTTCTCTCGCAGTTATATCGTTGGGTAATTATACTGTATATAAAATGCGGGCATCCGGGAGCTGCTATTAATATGCGGGGCATTGAAACTGCTTTTGAATGCATGATCGCGTTTTACTTTCACTTTCGAGATTTGCGATCGCACACGCTCTGTGTAAACTACAGCGGCAGTACTTACCACACATTTTACAAGATCAGATGCTTGTTAGTGGTGCTCAGAATCTGTAAATCATTCGCCATCGTCCTCAGTCATCTCTCCTTACTCTGTTTATGTGGTAAGTGAAATCTTATGTACTGAAATGTAACAGGCTATACTGCTAGCAAGCAGCTAACCATGTCCCTTTTTAGTGGCTTCGCTTGTGTTATTTCATTAGAACGCGTTATTTGCTTTCCGTGCCTTTCTGAATACAGACACAAACCCATCCCTGCACTTCACATCCCCTGCACAGCCTGTAACGTAACATTTATTTCCATGATTTGCCATTTTCGCTGTTGTCCTCGCTTGTTTCTTCAAAATACCTGCAGAACTTCTGATGATTTGGCTGTGCAGGCTGGCCTAGAACATGGGCGGGTTACTCGGGTATATGCAAATGTTGGGGGCTTAACTATTAGTGATCCCGACTGTAACGTCACAGTCGGTGTTATGTTCTGATTCGCCTATTTTTCAGTGGTCTTTTGCATGCACAAGATTTACATAAGGGGGAAACAATGGTGTTTGAGGCTCACGGTATGTAATTTCCATGTACAGAACTGTTATTATTCAACTATGCCAAGGTAAATACAGTTTTCCATTCTATGGCACCTTTAATGAGCAGCAGCTCACAGTCAGCCGCCTGAAAGACGATAATAACGGTCATAATTTCAAATTTAGAAAGGGGCGAACAGTTTCATTGGCCAGTTTCCTGGATGACAGCCAGATTAACCAATCATGATCAAAGCAATAGGTAGAACAACAGCCTTTTTTTAGAAAGGTAAAACAACCAATAGAAATTGTTTCAGCGTGGTAACGCAGCGAAACGTATTTAGTTTGTTAATGATGATCATATTTTAACATATACCTTTAAATTTTAGAATAGGTTTCATGATCAAAATATTGTAAAATGCTAATAAAATAATAATAATAATCTTAAATAATTTAACCCTCTACCGCACGCATTATGATAGACCTATAGAAAAAAATATTTGAATCTTTTTCTTTTCTAAGAATGGCTTAACTTGAAGTGCTGTAAAAAAAAAATTTGGAAAAAAATATTATTTTAAGGTACTTTATGATATGTTGCCATACGGCAACAGCATACAATAGTGGATCTAACTTAGAATAAGTGTAAGCTTACTTATAATTAATATTTTTCCTCAGAAATGTTGTTTGTGTTGATTTAATTGGTGCAATTATAAGCTTTAACACAGTACTTACTTATAATTGACACCTTATACATACTTTCCAACAACTTGTGCTTTTATTTATTCTATTCTTTTTTTGCTGAATAATGATTTATAATTGTTTTAATTTCATTAAATTTTTCATGAATATTATTTAAACTGCAAATGTATACAGTTAAAACAAATATAATACGGTATATAATTTATCATAAAACACTGACATAAAACCAAAAACATTGCAGTTCATGAAAATTCAGCATTATGCAATCTCTTCAGAGGAAGACTATGAACATGACATGTTACAGCTTAACAAATTGCAGCTGACCTTGCTAGCTAGCTAAACTATTGTAATAATGTCATTCCACTATTGCACAGTGTTGCCACTTGGCAACACATACATTTGAATGATTTACCAAAAACTAATTTTATAAAATCTTTTTTGAGAGGTGAATATGTCATCATAACAGTGGCGTTTTAGATTTTTTTGTAGAAGTGACACGGACTGGTCCTTGTTTGTTACTGACGTTTTCTTTCAGCAACTACCAACAAGAGATGGCAGTCTGTCAGAAATCTGCCACAGAAAAAAAACTGCATGTCATGTGACTTAATCAAAGCACATCATTGGCTAAACTAAGGTCTTCTCTATCCAAACAAAAAAAATGAGAATGTTCTCTTAAAGAGACAGTGGCAACGAAATTAACAAAATAGTATGTTGCCATATGGCTACACCATAAAAGGCAGAAATTTCTTTTGTATGCTGTTGAAGACATAAAAAAATCAACATTGATTTACAAGTGTTTATTAACCTTTTTCAACCATTTAGCATTAAACATTTTTTCAACATTGAAACAACAACTGTCATTATTTCAACCATATTTCAACATTGAAGGTTGGTCATGTGCCGGCTGGTTTCAACCGTTCAGCACTAAAGGAACTATTTTTGAAAATAGGCTCATTTTCCAACTCCCCTAGAGTTAAACAGTTGAGTTTTACTGTTTTCGAATCCATTCAGTCGATCTCCGGGTCTGGCGGTAGCATTTTTAGGTGTAGCTTAGCATAGATCATTGAATCTGATTAGACCAGGGGTGGCGAACTCCAGTCCTGGAGAGCCGCAGCCCTGCAGAGTTCAGCTCTAACCCTAATTAAAACTCACCTGCCTGTAGCTTCCTAGTAACCGTTCAGACCTTGATTAGCTTGTTCAGGTGTGTTTGATTAGGGTTGAAGCAAAACTCTGCAGGGCTGCGGCTCTCCAGGACCGACGTTCGCCACCCCTGGATTAGACCATTAGCATCTCGCTCAAAAATGACAAGAGTTTCTATATTTTTCCTATTTAAAATTTGACTCTTCTGTAGTTACATCGTGTACTAAGACTGACGGAAAATGAAGTGTTGCGATTTTCTAGGCCGATATGGCTAAAACTGTTTTACTCTAGGGGAGTTGGAAAATGAGCCTATTTTCAAAAATAGTGGAGTGTTCCTTTAAACGTTGTATCAACGTTAAAACAACAACTAACCATATTTCAACCATATTTCAACATTGAAGGTCGGTCATGTGCTGGCTGGGAAGTCTGCATTGTCCCTTAGGCCTTGCTTAGTGGTAATGCCTTTGCGGCAATGAGCCAAGCTGGAGCATGTCTGCATACTATAGGAATACTGCAGGCATACAGTTAAATCCGTATCATTTGTTCATTCGTTTTTTTAATTTAATATTGAAACTAGAAAAAACGAAAAGAAAAAAAAAGTATATTTTTTTTCTTAGGTTTTACAGTGCCCGATTTTGTTTCCAGGTTTAAAAAATACTCTGAGGTTGTATGAAACCAGCTAATAAGATCACAGCTTACTAGATCAAAAATGACTGCCAGTTTTTATGGAATATGCAACATATAGTCAATGAGTGGACTATGGGTTTCATTTGAGGGTGAGACTAGGGTTTAGTTGATTAGTTTCAAGGAGCTCTAAAATCCTTCAAGCAATTTTTCCCCTGCTGATATATGGTGTAAGCACAACATTTTGCATGTCAAAAGCATCCTTCTGTGTTGACAACCACTGAAAATCTACTTACCGCTTCCCACATCCTGCAAAAAAGAAAGAAATAAAAGAAACTAAATAAACTTAATATGTTAAGAATTAATATTTTAAAAAGCAAAGAATATTAATAATAAATTAAAAAAAACATCCAGAAAGCCTTTCCTCATAATCTTCCACTTTAAATGTATTATTGTAAACACGCCTTTTACTTCAAGTTTAAAAATTAAGTGGTGAGACCATTATTTTCTGTGGTAATCAACAGCACAGACAGATTAGCTAAACCTTTTCTGAATGTGGGACATTCCTAGCTATAACACCAGTTTGCGAAGAATCTGCCATTCCATTAGATCAATATTCTCCTTTGTTTGTCAATACGTTTTTTAATAACATGCAAACAGAAATCGCACAATTGGTTCGTTTGACAACTTCGAATATAACAGATATTTCTGTTGACGCTTTGTCTCGGAGACTGCGTGAGCTTTCCACCGCGGGGGCTTTTGAAGCCTCCCGAGGGAAACTTACAGCAATGATGTAGCTTAATACTGTTGTCAAAGCACATTCAAATCAGGCAGCAGGGTCGAAAGTATGTTATTATTGTGGCATTGCGGAACACTTCGCGAACGCTTGCAGGGAAAACTATTAACTCTGTGGGAATTTCTGCTGTCCCTGTACTTTGTGAAATGACACCAACTTTATCGGTAACTTCTAAAGACAATCCTTCTTTGTTTAAGATGCACGCATTTGCAATAATACCTGATGCTCCATTTTGCCTTTTGGGTAGAGATTTGCTGCATAAATTGGGTGCTCATATTACATTTCAGAATAATTCTCTGCAACTCATGTTTCCTTCTGTCTATTCTCTGACTGTTGAGACAGGAAGTGCGACCACTGAGGCTGAGGTTGCAACTGCAGCCTTACCGGAAAAAGGGGATGTCAACCCATCCAGCATAAGGATGATGCGGGCCTCATAGATGTCCGCCCTTATGCGGCTACTCTGACCAGAGACACACCAGTTTATTGTAAACAATACCCTCTCTAATCGATGGGATTCGGCCTAATTCGGCCATTTATAGAAAATTTACTGGCACAAGGCATTCTGATCAAGACTCACTCACCCTACAATACACCGATCAATCCAATAAGAAAAGCGAATGGTCCTTTTCTCTCTCTTGTATTATGTTTTAAATATCTCTTACTCATATGCGAGGTATGCATGCGCACATGTATACATTAGTTTTCTTGGTTTAAATGTCCCAATAAGGACATGAATGTTAGGACTTCAAGGGTAAAGGAGTTCGTGAGGAACTCTGAAGACAGTTCAGCATTCTTCGCAAAAGTCTATTCCTAATATGTCCATGTTTTTCTGTACATGTGGCCATTTTATATAAACATGTTCTTGGCCAAAGATCCTATATGTGTATGTCATTCATATCCTCATTGCTTAAGAGGGTGAAACTCCCCTCGACATATGCCTATATAATATCTTTTTACCTATGAATAAATTGAAGTATTGAGAATACATTTGAATGTGTGTTTTCTTACTTCCTGGCTGTATTTACACTTTAGGAGACTGAGAAGATTTCAAGGCGGCAAAGAGATATCGAGGGACCAATTGTTATTTTTTATTAACAGTCACATAGTGAGCTGCAGCAGAAAAAAGGGGATGACAACGCAAGCTGTGTGAAGCATTAGAGCACTTGGCAGTTGGTCAGCTGCAAGTTTATGCATTTCAGAACAATCTGCAGTCATAAAACCTACAGAATCTAGTAACGCTTAAGTTGTGTACCTGATTCTATCTCCATGTCTGATTCGTGGTTTTCTGAATTGGATCTACATTTCTTTGTCTTCTGGGGTGTGGATTCAGACTCATGACGTCTCTTACTGCAGCTGGAGCCCTGATGAGCACATATCAATGCACAAGGTCATAAATAATTTGGGAAATAAGGATAAAGGCAATAAATTAGAAAAACATTTTTAACAGATGTTTTTACCGTTGGAAAGTTACTGCTTAAAAAAGCAGCAAAATTTTGCTTCCAGTGCTGAGGCTGCATTGGAATAGAACCGAAAGACCGGTAATCCTGTCCAAAAAAAAAAAAAAAACCACAAATTAGAACTTAAATAAATTGAGTTTAAATAAAATGGAAACCTAGATAGTGAGAAATAAAGATTTACATCAGTATGCATTAATCATGGACTAGATCATCTTTGATTGCCGGCATACTTGCATAAGCATGCAGGTAAATAATATATAACCATACAAACCTGCATTTGTAGTTGGTCAGCCTGTAAATTAACTGTTCTAAATTTCCTGGGGAAAATGTCAGTGGTAGGGCTGTGGCAATATCTTTGTTCTGTTAAAATTTTGCTGAAGTATCACCATACCAAGTTGTATTGCGGTACCACACTTTGTGTGTTTGGAAGAATCATTATTGCAGGGGATCTTCTTTATTAATTCTTTACAGTCTACATAATTCATTACTAATGGATGATGATTATTATTATTATTATTATACAAAAGTAATGTAACTCTGTCTTTGTTTCTTAACATCAACCCAGTGGTTAAACCATCAATGCAGTTAAAACATTCATTTCTAAGAAAACTGAAGACTTTGCCTTCCAAAAATGAAATTATGTCTGCAGTAACAAATGTGAACATTACAAATAAAACTAAAACCCTCTAGACTCCACCAAACTTTAACCATCAAATTATTTCCATTATGTTCCTCCTTAATGCAGCAGTGCTCGCATAATCCATGCATTGTTTTATGTCCAATAAATGTGTATGAACACTTACATCTCTTACGTTGGGAGGTGTAGACACATTGAAGCCAGGAAAGTCAACCAGCTTTGAGACATCGTAAGATATCTTTTGGCTGTGGTTGTTTTCATCTTCATCATTTGATCCTTGTGAAGAAAAGTAAAAGAGTCAATGGCAGTTTAGTTCTATTTAAAACACACTATCATTCTTTAATCGTGCTTATGACAAGTGAAGATCAGGGCCCGTATTCATGAAAAATCTTAGTGCTAAGAGTTGCTCCTAGTAACAAAATTCTAAGAAAATTCTTAGAAATGTGGGTGTTTCCTCTTAAAATTAAAGAAAAGATCCTAGTAAAGAAAAAAGTAATTCAGAAAGCATCTTAATTCTTAAAAGAGGTCTTAAGGTCCAAAAATGTTAGGAGTACAGACGAGGACTTTTAAGAGACTTGAGAGTTTCTTTAGCAGTGGAGAAAATCAACGAAACAAGAAGAGGGAGAAGAAATGTGTTGCACACAATGCATGACAGTGAGTTAACAAGATGCTACACATTTGATGGTTCAGGGATCATGTTTGTGACCGATATTATTAGAGACACATCTCCGACACCGTGCAGAAATGCCATAGCGCCAGAAATGGAAGTAAATCACTACATTAACATATTTGGCAACTGGAAAAATACAACTATGCAGCAGTGATGATTTGGGTCTGTCACAACCTTCTATAAGCAAAGTGATCACACAAACAATTACAGCTAGGCCTGTCACGATAACAACTTTTTGTTGTGCGATATATTGCCCCAGAAATAATTGTGATAAGCGATATTATTGTCATTTTAAAGACCATTTTATTCCACTGAATATATAATCAATGTAACAGCATAATAATGCAAGAAGGCCTACACACTTCCAAATGACAACAAACTTTAAATTTTTAAGAATATTTAGTTAGATCAGAGCCCGTATGTATAAAACTTCTCAGAAATGCTCTTAAGAATAGTCTTAAGCTTTGACTTAAGTGTCAAAAAATTCTTCGTAAAAAGTAGGACTTAAAAATTCTTTGTAAAAAGTAGGACTTGTCTAAGAGTAGGAGACCTTTATAAAGAAGCTAAGTCTAAGACTGATTCTTAAGTGTTGACTGAGGTGACACTTAAGTATTGTGAACTAAAGACTACAATGATGTCAACTCAAAAAGGCTGCCCTTGACCTCTGAAACAGCCAATAGTGAGCCTGCTCATGTGAAGTCACAGCAGCATAACACCAATCATTTAATGTAACTATAATAAAATCATTTAATTAAGACACTGAAATATTTTAATATTTAAATTTATTTTTTAAAAATGCTTTGCATTGTGCAAAATTATCACAAATTATTACTGATTCTTTGAAATTGTATTCTATTGGTATTTCTCCTCGTTTACAGTTGGATCAATGACGTGAACATGAGTTCCATCAACGGCTCCAACAACTCCAGGAAGGCCCACAATCCTCATAAAAGTGGCTTGTTTTTGCAGCATGGTTTGACGGTCAGTTGGAAGGTCAATGAACTGCCATACAGTAGTGGCTAAAATTTATGTCCGGTCTAGGAAATTTGACATCTTCACCCTTATTAAAAAAAAATGTGTTAAAGATTTTGTAAGCATGTTGCATTATTGCTCAGAGTCAATTGTTTTATTTGTGATAATAATGCAATGAAACATACCAAATTGTGTGGTCATACTTTTTGGCCATGCTGTCATACAAAGGAATTATGAACACATACAAAAACAAGAGAACCAACGAAATATCAATAACTGATGTTGTAGTAGTAAATATCAATGTCGCCAATTTAGTGATTTTGTCACTAGATTTAGTGACTTCCTCACCCCTTTTGAGACTTTTTTTTCAAAAGCCTAGCATAGCAACAAAATCAATTTCTTGGACAAACCTTATCTAGATTCCAAGACTCCCCCACTGATCTATATGTATATAGATCAGTGAACTTGCCATTATGATGTAATCTAGCAACATTTAGCAACGGTTTTAGCTACTTTCAGTTGAAAGCAGTTGGCAACACTGGTCAGTGTTTTTTTCCCTCATATTTGAATGGTTTAAGTGAAATGTGGGGTCATTAAAAAAAACCTCCACACATCACTTTTGGCCACTGTTGTGTTTGGTGGGATTAGTGTCACAATATTTAAGACCCTGCTTACTGTGTCATCACCGGTGCATTGCTGCATTTTTCCAATTTTCCAGCCAAAAAATGTTACTACTTTAATTTCTGCAGTTAGAGCATCGATTTGTAGAGTGGAAGAAGTTATTAAATTTCTTACTTGGTCAGTTACAAAAATAATTGACTATCTTGGCGATCAAGTTTGTATCATTTTATCAACATATAACGCCAATATGTCATATCTCCGTTGGAAAGTGTGTCTCCTCCTTTTGCTGCCATCTTGTTACTCTTAACTAGGTTAGAAGACCTCTCCAGCTCTCTTAAGTCATTTAGGAGCTGAGACCTAGTCTTAACACTTAGGAACCTTTATGAATCACACTTATTCTTAAGTCTAGGAATAGGAGTAAAATTACGTCATTCTAAGAATTTTGACACACTTAAGACTACAATTTTACTCTGAGTGGCTTTATACATACGGCCCCAGGAAATTAAGTATCAAATTATTAGATACCTTAAAAAACCTGAATAAATAGTAAATAAACATTTTCTAACAAAAAGTGCAAAGTAACAAGTAGAAAAAAAGAAAAATGCACAAAGAACTTGTATGGAGATTTTTCCATCTACATATTTTTTCCTTGACCTTCTTTTCTCTGTAAATTAAGGGTGCACACTATTGCTGAAAAACACAATCACTACTACTTAGCAGTCAGATGTCCGTATGCACAGATCCCTAAATAAGACCATATCTGCAGATGAAACTTTTTTTTTTTGTAGAAGCATTTTTTAAATTTGAACTAGCACCTCATGACTACACCACGTTATGTACGAGAAGCTGCAAAAGACACAGGTACAAGTGGAATGTACAAAACATGGCGACATTAATTTTTGAGTAAATATAATGGGCGATATATTGCGTCACCAAAAATTATTGAGGTCATGTACATATATTGCGCGATAAGTCGATATATTGATTATTGCGACAGCCCTAAATAGCACTTTCAGAACCTTATTGTGTTGCTGTTCATTTCCTATAAAATATGTTAAGTATGACAGCATGGTAAATAAAAAATAAAGAATATATATACATATATAATGTGTGTGAGAGAGAGAGAGAGAGAGAGAGAGAGAGAGAGAGAGAGAGAGAGAGAGAGAGAGAGAGAGAGAGAGAGAGAGAGAGAGAGAGAGAGAGAGAGAGAGAGAGAGAGAGAGAGAGAGAGAGAGAGAGAGAGAGAGAGAGAGAGAGAGAGAGAGAGAGAGAGAGAGAGAGAGAGAGAGAGAGAGAGAGAGAGAGAGAGAGAGAGAGAGAGAGAGAGAGAGAGAGAGAGAGAGAGAGAGAGAGCACAAAGTGAAAGTTTATACAGACCCTACTCTTAAAAGCACTCTTTTATTTCCATCTTAGACCACTAACCAATCACATTCTTTAAAAGACTGTGTCATAGCTAGCAACGGGGTCAGCCCCGCCTCCTCACTAAGATAAAAGTTTTTGTCTTTTCCTCGCTCAGAGTTGCTCTCAGATTGGTCCTGAATCACTTTTAAGCCAAGACTCCTAGTTAGAAATTTTTTAGCTAAATTAGGAGCTCTCTGAGAGGATTCTTAGAATCTTTAAGAATCCGGGCCCAGGTCCTTATGACAGGTCATTTGGACAGCTGCAACAAACCCCTTACGTAAGGAAACCCTTAGTAATAATTTTCTTACATTTTCAAACTCTTATAATTAAGGGCTTTAACCTGACTGATGACTGGCCATAGTAAAATATAAAACTCAACCTTACCATCATAGAGCATCAAGCCTGAGTTTTCCATTTCTGCCTCTTTTAACCAACCAGGTGGGTAGCCGAGCTCCCTCATGCGATAGATGAATGGAGGAAGGGTTTTTGTATTCATCCCAAGCACATCAAGGAGCTCTTGACTATACAAAGACAATACGAATTGCATTCCATTTGAGTTGATTTTCAGACAAACAACACTTAAATTACCAAATTAAAATATCTGGTGGGGAGTCCACATCCATTAGCTTTGAGACCACCTATATGATAAAGCATAATTCTTAAAGGGGTCATATGATGCGATTTCAATTTTTCCTTTCTCTTTTAAGTGTTACAAGCTCTTGGTGCATAAAGAGGATCTGTAAAGTTGCAAAGACTAAAGTCTCAAATCCAAAGAGATATTCTTTATAAAAGTTAAGAG
>NW_015505899.1:22864-39391 GCF_001515645.1 Sinocyclocheilus grahami
GAATACATCAACTTCGCGCTGTGGATCACTGGATCGGCTTTCACCATGGACAAAGTGGAGTCCAGCCCGGGGTCATCACATGTGGTTGACGCAAGCCCGCCAGCCGCTCCTTCGTCGAATCCACGCCGTTTTCAAGCCTGCCTGCCCGCCTCCGCTCACTCAAGCCGGCCTCCGCTCACTCTAGCCCGTCGTGTGAGGCTACATAAATATTTTGGCATTCAAATACATCGCGAATACGGAAACATTTGATTTTGTGTCGAATGAGAAACCCAACGTTGGTTTCAGTTTCGTTTTAGCCTAAATTAATTCGTTTTGGCTTGTCGTTTATAACTTCATATATTTTAAAAGAAATGTTATTTTCAAAATAGCTACTGTTAATTGAAAGGATTTGTTGTGGAGTGAGGGGAACTAAAATAGCCTAGCTATGTTTACGGTGTTTATTATATTATAAACATTATTTATTATAATGTTTGTAAACATTTCGCGTTGGCATTAGGCCTATCTGAATGAAATAATAAAATGCGACTTATAGCCTAAAGTTACGTGATATATGCGTAGCGTATTTTAACCATGCAACAATCCTTTTAAAATATTTTGAAAAATTACTGGGAAAAAATGTATAAATAAATGACTTTTTAAACCGTTTAACTGATTGTATTAATCGGTCAAAAATTCTTACGGTCTGTTAACGGTTAAAATGAACATCCCTACGCACAACAAAAACATAAGACTTATAATATCGATTGCAGATTAAAAACAAGCCTCTGTTATCAAAGCAAATTCGATCGTATTTTCATCGTAACTGAACTAAACTCATAACTGTTCTACACAAACATCCCACATTTTTCTTTACATGGGCTTTTAACATCGGATGAAGACAATCAGATGTACAATGACAACTACACCAGCATGCAGTTCAAGCTAAAACGAGAGATCCAGCACGCTCACTGGATGCTACGCTATAAGGATATTCTCTGCGTTCAAACGCTCTATTGTGTCTTCGCACACTTCTAATGTCTGCCGAAGCTCCCGCAGTCGATCTGAACTCTCACTCTCTTCATCATCAACCTCTTCTATGATACGATCGCGCTCTGGCGCGTTCTCTTCGAACTGATCAAATAATTCGCTATCCCCAAACTCCACCGCAGCCATGTTTGATGACCACAATGCGCGACGCGTACTACAGTTCAAAGGGTAAACCGTACAACGCTCCGACGCAGGGCTGCTGATTGGCTAGGAGACCACAGTCAGGAAGTAATACATATTTAAACATGCAAACAAAACACTTCATAGCTAAAGCTGTCTGTTTACGGTTACTAAATTAGAGTTGGCGGTGGTACAGTTTTCTTTTGTGATCACGCTGAAGAAGATATCTGGCATGCAGGGCGTTTGCAATAGAAACGCTTAATTTGTTCGGTATTTTAAACTTTTTTTTGCTCTTTGGCCGACTGTCCTGTCTTTACATCATCATGGCATCTGGAGGAATTTCTCTCATCAATATGTCGTATTGGGAGTGTGGTAAAAGGAGGGTGCGATTCTTGTATCTTACAAACAACAACTCGTTTAATGTTGCTAAACCAAGCACAAACGAGGTAGGTGTACCAGTAACAAAAAGTACCATCATTTACAAAGGATTTTTGGATATGTATTCATAACCTGCTGAAAGAAAATCAACTAAAACTAGCATAAGTTGGCTGGCTGGCTGGTTATCGTCCCAGGTTTAGTAGACCGCTTTTAGAGGGTTTTTGACTACTCTTTAGCAAGCTGGGGAGTATTCCAAAAAGCAGGTTATGTGATATACACGGGTATGTTTGAGGATAAGCAGGCGGCTTTCAGTTCCAAAATCGGAGGTTACTTTCAGGGTATGTAAGTAACCATAGTAACTTGTTCTCTGAAGATAACCTGCTCTGGAGCAGGTTATGTTCCAGGGTTAAGGCTTAAAGCACTATGACAAGGTAATGTTTAATTTATTATATTATATATGTTTATTTATTACGTTTTATATTATCATCTCACACATGGATCAGCATTTTCTATAATGTCTAAATTTGAAATCAAAATACATATCTGATATGACTTAATATATAATTAGCTTCAAACAAACAATATAATTCATATTCTCAAGGATTAAAGATTAAACGGAAAAAAATAAAAATGATTGCACAAGCATCAATTAGGTGGCGATATGCACTAAGCATGTAAACGACCATTGAACAAAAGAAGGAGAAACAGGTGAGCCGGAAGTACGTCAGCATCACCGGCAAGCGTACAGGTGTGGTTTTGGCTGAGGCGACACTGGGTTGTGACTGAGGCCAAGATGGACGGAAGTGGAGTAGAGTCCGGAAGTGATCTGGATTTGGAGGATGTAGATGGCGGGGGAAATTAAAGAAACAAAAGTAGTAAGTGGACTTTAGTAGAAAAGCGGAAAAGAAGGAAAGATTGGAGCCAAACATCAGGAACAGAAAGTGAGAGAGAATGTCATCAGATGAGAACAAGAAAGGAGGAGTTTAAGGTATTGGTGACGTTTATGTCGGAAGAAGCAAGTAGTTTGGATCCCTTGAAATTGACTAAGTCACTGAAGGAAATGGTAGGAAATATTAAAAGTGCTAAGATGTTGCGAGATGGAAAAATGATCATTTTCTGCAAAGACAGTAAACAACAAAAGGCTGCTCTAGGGATTAAGACTATTTTAGGGCAAAAGGTTACTAGTCAAGTTATGGGAGAAAAGAAATGGATGAGAGGAGTTATTACTGGAATACCAATGAATGTATCAATAGATACGATTAAGAAAAGCATTTCAGGAGCAAAAGTGATAGATGCGAGGAGGCTGAAATATACCCGAGACAAGGAGAGGATGGACAGTCTTTCTGTAATGGTACATTTTGATGAAGAAAAATTGTCGGAATGACTGTTTTTAGGATTTATGAGCTATGTAGTTCGACCTTACATTCCACCCCCACTAAGGTGTTTTAAGTGTTAGAAATATGGACATGTGGCTACAGTATGCAGAGGGAAGCAATGCTGTGTTAAATGTGGGGGGGATCATGAATACGGAAAGTGTGAGGAAGGTGTGAAACCTAAATGCTGCAACTGCGGGGGAGAACACAGTGCGGGGTATGGAGGTTGTCAGATCAGGAAAAATGCGGTCAAAGTTCAAAATGTTAAGATAACGGAAGGATTAACATATGCAGAGGCAGTCAAGAAAGTTCAGATGAGAGAATAAAAGGAAGTAGCAGAAGAAACGAGCGAATGAAATGAGCGTCCGAATCAGGGAAAAGAAAACGCCGATAAGTTCCTGACTGATAAGTTGGCATTTGTTGCGTTCATCGTAGAAGTAGTTAACTGCTCTGCACAGACTGAGAGTAGAACTGAAAGAACAAGAATAATCTTAAGAGCGGCAGAAAAGTATCTGAATGTAGAAGGAGTAATAGTAGAACAGATAAATGAGAAACTGAAATTAAATAAAGATCTGCTGAAAAATATTGGAGGAGAGGGTAATTTTAACATAGTGTGGTGTGGTGATTTTAATGCTCATAGTACTTTGTGGGGAAGTGCAAATAATGACCAAAATGGGAATGTGATAGAAGAAATATTAGACTGTAGTGACCTAGTGTGCCTAAATAACGGGAGTATAACAAGATTAGATGTAGTTAGAGGAAGTAATTCAGTGTTAGATTTAACTATTGTATCTAATAATTTAGCCAGGCAATGTGAATGGGAAGTTTTGGATCATAGTAATATGGGAAGTGATCATTATCCTATAAAATGTAGTATAGGGATAGAAACTGAAGTATGCCAAGAGGAGAAAATTCCCAGATGGAGGTTTAAAGCTGCAGATTGGGATAAGTTCAAAGATGTATGTGAAGGTAAAATGATAAGTACACAATTTAGTTTTGAAGATGTAGAGGATGTGAATAATAAAATAAATATGATTCTGTGTAGTTCAGCGCAAGAGATAATAGGGAAAAGTAAAGGGGCAAGAATGAAAAAGGCTGTACCATGGTGGACAGAAAAATGTAGTGAAGTAATTAAAACCAGAAACAGAGCTTTAAGAAAAGTAAAAAAATCTAATTCTTTTGATGATTTTATAAATTACAAGAGAACTCAAGCAGTGGTAAGAAAAGTAATAAGGATAACTAAAAGAAATTACTGGAGACAATTCTATGATGAAATTGGTGTAAATGTAGATATAAGTGATATGTGGAATATGGTTAGGAAGATGGGTGGGAAACAGATGTATAAAAGTATTCCAGTTTTAATAAAAGAGGGGAGATATATAATGACTAATTAAGAAAAGGCAGAGGAATTAGTAGAAGCATTCGTTAAGGTTCTTAGTAATAATAATATATCGGAAAGTATGCAAAATGTTAGAGCAGGTAACAGAAATTAGGTTCCTTGGATTATGGATGGACTCAAAACTAACTTTTGCATCACATATTAATAAAGTAATAGATAAATGTAAAAAGGGAATAAATATTTTAAGATGTTTGGCAGGGGTAGATTGGGTTGCAACCCGACAGGCATTGAAAAGAGTATATTGTGCAATCATTAGACCTATGATTGATTATGGCAGCATAGTATATAGTTCGGCATCAGTATCTATGTTGAAGAAAGTAAGTGGTATCCAATCTCAAGCATTAAGAATAGGAAGTGGGGCATTTAGAACATCGCCAGTCTCCGCGATGCAGGTGGATATGGAGTTGCATTTAGACCTCCGGAGACTTAAGTTAAAGATGGCATACTAGCCTATGATTGATTATGGCAGCATAGTATATAGTTCGGCATCAGTATCTATGTTGAAGAAAGTAAGTGGTATCCAATCTCAAGCATTAAGAATAGGAAGTGGGGCATTTAGAACATCGCCAGTCTCCGCGATGCAGGTGGATATGGAGTTGCATTTAGACCTCCGGAGACTGTTCCGCATGCCAATGGTAGATCTCCAGTTGCATTTTAAAATAAATGAAAAGGAAAGATGTATGCCTAAAGAAATAGTAGTGGATCACTATTTGAAACAAAAATATTTTAATAGTATTCAAATATATACGGATACATGTGCTCTTACATTGTGAGGCATATAATAGACAAAGAAAGCAACTTGTTGAAAAACGAAGAGATATGGAAATCAATGACATTTCAGTTATGAATATATTTCAGAATGCACAGAAACATCTAAGGGTTTATGGTTTTCTTCTAAAATATCTGAGAGATACAGATTTGATTAGAAGAATTTAGTTGATTTTAAAAAAAAATTTATGTTAGTAATATATATGTTCGTTCATCGAGGCCTCACACTCCATCCCAGTAGGTGGCGGAAATGCACCTTAAGCTGGTTTGCCAACCGCCATTAAACACAAAAGAAGAAGAAGAAACAGCACGGCGCGCTTTTCACGATTCGTCGCTCTGTTGAGAATGTCTTGAGTTATTACATAACTATATTGTAATATTATATAATGTTGTGCGCTATCTGTCACGCCCACTGAAGGCTTGTCAGTAGGTCACGCGTGCGCTGATGGCTCTGAAGTGAACAAACCCAGGAACATAACCTGCTCCGGAAAGTAACCTCCGATTTTGGAACCGAAAGCTGAGGTTATCCGCTCTCTTATCCTCAAAAATACCGGGGTATGTCACAGAACCTGCTTTCTGGAATACACCTCAGCTGCTTTCTGGGTCCATCTCAAAACAGCTACGACTAGCCAATAAGCTTAGACTGTTTTTTTCTTTTCCAAGAGTGCCTTTCCACTGTGGGTTCTTGTTTTTTTCCAGCCTTATCTTGATTATTAATAAATGAATTGCATCTATTAATGTGTATTAATGTCTCTTTAAATAATGTGTAGCTTATTATTGTTCACAATCAAGCTGTTTTCCTAATCATTTTATATAAAGTTTATAGTGTAGTTGTACAACCTGACGATTCTTCCAAAAAATAAGGTTATTGAATTTATTAATGTTTATTATATAAATTTCAGTTAATATATTATATTTATTCATTTTTTAATTTAATATGTAGGATCAGATGATCCCTCTCTTTCTTGGAGCTGATCTGTTCTCAGACACAGACGTTCGCAGTGAAAACCAGCCCAGATACCATGCAAAATTTGCTAAACGAGGATTGGCAACCAAACTGGTTTTCCCATCAGGTATGTGGTTATAATTTTTTTGACCTGGTCAATTTTCATTAGGGGTTAATTAGAGGGTTAGAGGTTAATATTTATCTGATTGATCTCTAGACTACAGATTCCAAGGACTGCGACTCCCTTATTCCAACAACAGTCTGTGGTTCTATAGTGTTCATGGAGTTTTTCGAGTGGCATTTGAACTGTATAGCAAACAAGATCAGCTCTCCGTTATGGAGTCATTTCAGGTAATTTGAATTTGTAATTTTATGATTTTTATCATGTCCTTATATTTTCTAAATTTGTAATAAAGTGTTTATTGTTTTAAATAATTGTGTTCATAAGGATCTATGGAAATCTCGAATAAATGACAACAACTTGAACATGACCTATCATCTTGGTGCCCAGGATGTTCAACCCCAAACTGATCAAGAGGCGCAAACTATTTTGGAAAATAATAATACATGTTCATCATACCAAGTCCATCGGCAGTCTGGCGAAGTAGAAACAAACTTCTTTCCAGTACTCACAGATCAGTCAGATATTTCATCATCTTCAGACCATGACTACTGTTCCTCAGAGCAAACAAACTTAAGCCAGTCTACTTTACTTGCACAGAAACTTCAAAGCCTAGGGGAAAAAGTGAAGCTATTTACAAGTATTGAAGCAGAACATTTAAAGACTGCCACAAAGGTCCTGGACTATGTTGAATACTGTATTACTGGGATGATTGACGAGGAAAAACTGATGAACACTGTGATGGCCCTATTTCAATCTCATTTTCAGAGCTACTCCATCTACTCAAGCAGTCTGCTGAAGGCTGTGGCAGGTTGGCTTGGCCAGCAGTTCAATGCAGCCAACAGCACCATTAGTCACCGGGTTGAAGGTTTTAAGGCCCAACACATTGAGCACATTACAAACTTGCCACCTCCTGAGGAGCTGGCAACTGAACTTTTCCCAGAGGCAATGCGAAATCTTCTTGCACACTGGATGGGTCTGAGTGACGAGGCAGAAAACTGGAAAAGACACAGCGAATACCCCATTTTACTACTTATTCTAGAATTTGCTAATCACAATCTTATCACAGGTGTAGCTCATGTCTTGTATTCCAGTCTAATATGCAAATAAGTATACTTAGATGTAGGTTATATATTACGTATCATTTGGTCGCAGTTTTGTAGGTTTATAGCATTAAAACACAAATTATTTCAAATAAATAGTTTCTTTAAAAGTCAAATGTTGATGTCCTTTCCACAGCAAGCTGTTGACAGATTTTGTATTTTGTCCTAAAAGGAATAAAAGGACATCAATCTCATGATTTTAGGCCAACCTATTAAAAATGATTAACATAAAAACATGACATTTTGCATACACTGCTTACAAGAGCTTCCCCAGATTACTGTAAATAATGTGTAATGCAGTCACACTGTGAATTTGAGAGTTGGAACATCAAACATTTAAAAATTCAATTTGGTTTGCAATTCACTTGTATAACATAATAAAATAATAATAATAATAATAAATCAAATAGAACGCATATTCACCTGGATCCAATCCCCAATGGCTTATGTAGACAATTAAGTGATCAAATTATGTATTTTTTCAAATGTAATATGCATCTTTAAGTGTCTCTTTAAAGAAATGTAATGCTATTTTTTTAAAAGAGACAAATAATATTGTCTTATTTTAATTGGGCAGCAATATATTCAGCTATGTCTGGCAACTGACAAATGTGTCTAATATTACAAGTTTATGTGTGCGATCTGCGACTCTCTCTCTCTGTGTGTGTCGGTTTGTGTGCAATGCATCAATTAAAGCAGAGCATTAATATAGAATGGTGATAAAACTGACTTGGAACTACCTGTGCATTAAACAGTTTTACTGCCTACCTACCAGCCAATCAGAATCCAGTATTCAGGCAGACCATGGAATAAGTTTAAAAAATAAAACTGAAATAAAGCTAAATATTAAAACTAATAAACATGACAAAGTTACTAAAAATTAACAGCCAATTCAAAATATTACTGAAGTCTATGACAGTATAAAAAATAAAATAAAAAATAAAACAACAAAACATTTATATATTAAAATGAACAATTTCTCCAGTTCACACATTTAGAACATTCAGAATAAAAACGTAATACAGGAGAACACTTACTTTGATGCCCATTAGTTTGCGAAATTTCACATTTTGGTCTTTATTACCAAAATTCAGCTTCTCCCAAAGCTCAGCTGTTTGTGACTTGTCCTACAACATAAACATATATTAATACTGAACATCGCAATACATCAGATTTTAAGGATGTCAAAAGTAAACACTACTTTTGACATCCTTAAAATCTTGTGTCTTGAGATAACTAGTATCAGAGGCAGTAAGTACTTTGCAAAAGCTAATCATTTATCAAAGACAAAATGAGAAAGAATAAAGATTATTTTCTGTGTCTAAGAGTCAACTTATGATTTTTTTGGACTGTTTTTGGAATCGTTTGAACAGTTCAAAAGTTATAAAAAAAAAGTCAAGATTGAACAAACAAATGCAAATTTGAACTGTTGGTAGGTGCTACAGGTTTTGGGTTAGAAAATCTAAATTTGCTGTTGTTAACGTTCAAACTATCCTTTGTCTATCAAATGTAATTCCTTTCCCATAAACTTTTCTATGGGCTACCATAGACTCAGAAGTGGAGGAATATATACAGCAAATAGAAAAATGAATTGTATATTACATAAAACTTATAATAAACAGATCAATGCAAACAATATAAGTGGTATCATGCCAACTGCCAAAAACCCTATATTAAAAATCTATACAACAGAGACTTTCTTGGCCTCACCCCATCTTTTTTCCCCTGCCACAACATTTTCCTCTTCTTTTCCTGCTCTGCAAACTTCATTGGGTTCACCGCTGAGGGATTGTAGTAGCTTGGCACAGCAATGCCAGTCTCTGCCAGCGTTTTGGCCTGAAGCGCTGCCATCTGAGCAGCCATTGCGATCTGAGGAGTGACCTGTGTGCCAGAGGCCAGCAGTGCTGCAACGTTCAGGCCTGAACTGGGTGCTGCAGTGGTCGTATCGCACAACAGTGGAGCTGCTGCTGTTAGGAAACAACCAACAAAATATCAGATGGATGTCTGCTGCGGTGGGTCAGATATGAAGCCACTGCACCAATAGGCAGATGATTTGCACCAGTTACTTGCCTGCTGCCATCTCTTGTTGTTGCCGTTTTTCCAACAACTCTTTTTCCTTCTGTTCTTGAAGCTTCTTTGCTCTCTCCAACCTAAGAATGTAAGGAAAATATATTTAGTGAACATGAAGACTACAAGGAAATTCAAACCTCACAAATCTAGTCAGATACTTTAGGTGGTTTTCACAATGGGTAGTTTTGAATCGGTCTAAAATAGCTTGATTAGGGCTGCAGGATACCTCAAAATAATACTGAAACTAGGGATGTGTGATATTTATTGTCTGAGATAGGGGTGGGCCATATGGCAAAAATATAATATCACGATTTTTTTTAGAAATATCATTTGTCATGTTGGTTTTACTATTAAAAAAAAATAAGAACAAAGATACACATTAAAACTATACATAATACACAAATAAAACAAACAGTGCTTTATTTTCAGGTACAATAGGTGTATTTAGCAGGGGCATTCAAGAAATTGAATGAACAAATATAAAAATAAAACACTATATAAACTGATTCCTAAAGCAAGTGTATTAAAAGTTCTTCAGTCAAGAGTAATGAGTGATTTTTCTCTTTGCGTTTTGTTGTTTTATTAACGTTAAAGGAATAGTTCACCCAAAAATAAAAATTCTGTCATCTCTCTGTCAATTCAGTCATAGTGTTTTATTATTATACCATCATTTACTCACTCAAAATTTGTTTTAAACCTGAATGAGTTTCTTTCTTCAGCTGAACATAAATGCTATTTTGAGGAACGTGGAAAACCAAACAGTTGCTGGTCTACAGTGACTTCCATAGTATTTTTTTCCTACTATCAGTTTTGATTTCATTTCGATTTATCGTGTAGCCCTACTTTTTAGTGCACGTACTTCAGGTGTACGCAGCGCTCAGAAAAAGCGCACGTCTGACCAGCACATGAATGAAACATTTAACTGGCAAGGCTTGCACATGCAAATAATGTACTTTTGTGATTGCGAATAAGTGCAGTGTCCTGTGAGAGTAACTTTACCGCTGAGTTAACATTAGATGTGAATGTATGTGGCATTGTACAGTAGGGCTGGGTAAAAAATATCGAAATCACGATTTTAATCGATTCTCATTTTTACGAAACGATATCGATTCTTATATCCCAAGAATTGATTAGTCTAGCCTGTTTTCAATTAATGGATGGAACATTGAAGCGCACCTCCCATTCCAATATACCGCAATAAGCATTGTGCGTTTGTACTTTACATATGAAACAAAGTCTCAGATTTCAATTTATGTCCATTGTATTGCAGAATTAAAACAATAAATGCTGTTTTGGTGCTGTTTAATGTGGAATGACAGATCACTGTAGCACCTCAGATCAACAGACGCAGCAGTGCGAGGCGCACGTGAAATGATCATCTCCTCCACATTAATACCAGTTTCAGCACAAAATAAACATGACTAAACATCCGAAGGTAAGTTAAAAGAAAGAGTACAACTTTACAATCTGTATCCTGTCTCATGTAATCTCTCAATTAGTGTTTCAGCCGAGCAAAGACGTCAATATAAGAGCTTGTAAACAATTAATGTAACATTACATTTACATCAGAAAGCATATTTGGTGACCATAAACTTGATAGTCAGCCAGAAAAATAAACTCTAAAGAGGAGCATTTTGCTAAATATATGCACCATATAACATTCATTTAATTTTTACCGTTCTTTAATGCTTTATTTATGTTTGAATAAATCCGTCCAAGCTTTTATGACAGCCACTATTTAAATGTGTATATTTAAAGGGGTCATATGATGTTGCTAAAAAGAACATTATTTTGTGTATTTGGTGTAATGAAATGTTTACGCTGTTTAAGGTTCAAAAAACGTTTCCACATACTGTCCATTATTGTTTCTCCTCTATGCCCCGCCTTTCTGAAACGCGTCGATTTTTACAAAGCTCATCGATCTGAAAAGCGAGGTGTGCTCCGCTTCGCCAGCTATCCAGTGCGTTGTGATTGGCCGAATACCTCAAGCGTGTGACGAAAATGTTACGCCCCTTACCATATTGTGATGATGCCGTCAGGCCGGAGCGACGAGACAAAAACATTAAAACCCATTATAAACGAGACATTTGTTGCATCCAGTGGGGACATAATTACAGATTATAATGAATACTGTCTTTTTACGCATTGCATCGTGTAAACATAAAACCATGTCTGCATTTGTGATCGGAGAAATGACAAACAACAAGCGCTACTCTACACTGCTCAAAACTCGCATTTGAATCATCAGTGGCAAATCCTTTAAAATAAAACGTACTTACACTCTGTGAGTCAGAACAGTCGGCATTGTAGTCTACTCTTCCAGGATCAGGAAACAGTCCTCCATAAAATGCACTGCACACATCTGAATATTTGGGTTGAACTTGGAACAGTGTTGTAAATACAACTTAACCACTGATTTCTAGTTGTGTCCTCTTTTGGAAGCCCAAACAAAGTAGTTTCGCTTTCACAACGAAACACACAGCGGGGCTAGAGTGAAGAACGGCTGGAGGGCTAGAGTAAGCAGATGCGGTGGGCTTGAGAACGGCGAGGTCAGCGGATTCGATGAAGGAGTGGCCAATATACAATTACATTTAACACAAATGAGTGCACTTAACCAGCACATTTACACCCAGTTCAGTACCAAAAAAAGCATGGGTGATCTTTATAGCGAGAAATGTACACAGATTTCACACTGGAATTTTCTTTTCTCATATACACGGTTTTTCTCCTACATAAACATAAAAGTCAACATGAAATCAAAATGAACCCTATTTACTTACACATTCCTGGTCTAGCTCTACTTGACTTCTTGGTTCAAATGTTTATCTTGTCAATCTTTCTTCAAAATGTAATTAACTGACAAATCTAGTTTTTGCTTTGTCATGATGGATTTGTAAAGATGCTCGAGTGAATTTGACCTAGCCGTCATCTTGGTTTCCAGTAGGTAGAGGCTCAAAATATAAAATATTCTAAATTACCATACATCTAGGGCTAGGAGATATAGCTTTGCAGCTATATTTATTATTATTATTTTAACTCAGAAAATTCACATTACGAAAGTAAACTGGGTTTGGTTTCATGTTGACTTTAAAGGGCATTTTACATGATACAAGAAAGCATTTCTTGTCATCTTGCCACCTCCTATGTGTACAGGCACATTTCTATACATACAATAAGCTATTTAAACCACATAATCACAAGTTTCAGTGGTAACAAACAATGATGCTCGCTTGTGCTATTGAGTGAAAACATGTCTGAGGTGATTACTGTTTAAATATTGCATTCCGTGAGGCACGCAAGAAAGAGCTAAACTACATTTATTTTTTAAGTTTAGGTAATACAATATTTATTTCTTCATAAAGTGTGTGGATTTTCTTTTGAGAAATGCAAAAGTAATGCTGCTATACAAAGGCAAAATACAGCAACACCACCAACCATGAGAAAATAGGCTTTAGAGTTGTGTTTTAAAGTTTATGCAGCTTTCACAATCAATAAAATACACCACTGTGTTTAGGCTTTGTAGGGTGGAATAGGTTATAAAATAAATAAATAATATAATATGAATAAAATGCGGTCGTACACAACAAAGTGGCATGATTCATGTGAATGAGCCCATTCTATCACCTGTCCTGCTCTCCCACAAAAAAAACCAACTGAAAACTCACGGTCACTGTGTACAGCGTAAAATGCCCTTAAGACCTTCAATCCAATTATGACCAAACAAATATATATGAAAAATAATCTCAGTGCGTGCAACTTAACTGTTTTAAAAAGTATTTCAATACTGTGCAAATCTGCATGCATTCACATTGAGAATGGCCACTCATTTTTTTTAATTGCAATTCTGTTGGTGTTTACAAAAAAGGCAGTAACTGGGGTTGTGAGACAAAAAGATATCGTTTAATAGGCAAATAAGTTTAAATGACTGATAGTTACCTGTCCAGGTAGTAGGCATATAATTTTGCTATCTGTCAGCAGCGTCTTCTGTTCAGAGTGTCTCTTCGTGTATTAGCACGCTGAGTATAATTTATTATAGAAATGTTATCATATGATCTAAAATACAGGACGTTAAAAAAGCTCCCAAACAGACATTTCTCTCCATCTGTAATCCATATTAATACAATTTAAGATTACATGCACTTGTGATTACATCTCAGTGCTTTTCTTCTCAGTCTGGCATTTCATTCCTTCTGTCTAAGCTGCATACTTACCCTGGACTAAAACTAGAAATGCCAGCTGTAAAACTACTGATGATGTGACCAGTTTAATTTTGGTCTACATGACATCAATGGACTAAAATTAGTTACCTCTTTGCTTCTGCTGTGGCTTCGTCTGTGCCTCTTGTCTCCTAAAAGACAAGAAGATACAAATGACTTATGGTCGGAAGGACACTGAAGGATTTATATTACAAGCATTTGCCAAAGCATTTCATTTTTAAAAGTTACAATTATTCAGGAGAATACAGTGATTGGGCCAAAAAAAACCTTGACAGCAACATATATTCCCCATAACTGAGCAAACACCTCCTTACAGTTTCTTTAGTTTAGAACATAGGCTATACATTAGGGATGCACCAAAATGAAAATTCTTGGCCGAAGCCGAACAAAATGAAACACTGGGCCGAAGGCCGAATATGGTTTTTCACATTTTTCCCCCATGCAGGCCTATTTCGCCATTGTTTTTTTTCACCATTGCATTAAGTAAATTGCCAAAATGTGCTTTTTACTGTTTTGTCCTGCTTATCAAATAAAAAATCAATTACAAAACAACAATTTAAAAATATTTACTTAACACTGAACTTTTTTTTTTCATTCTAGCATACATTATACCAACCAAGCACAATTTAACTTCAAATGAATAAGTTGCTGAGCAGAAAATACTTTTTAAAACATTAGAATATATTACAGATGCCAATTTGAACACTATGTGTGAATGTTATAGGCCTAATAAATGTATTAATAGAGCTGTTGTAGGGTAATGATTATTTTTGTCTTACTTTATTTTATTTTACTGAACGACAGTAAAATTACAACACTATCATTTATGAATGTCGATGGAGTTGTTGCTTTTTCTCTGCTTTTATTTTGGCAGAAACCCGCAGGAAGATCTCAGTGCTTCTTTTTGTTGACAACAGTAGATTTATAAATGATTCTCATTACGAATTTGGGAAGATGTTTGTCGCACGTATCACATTGTCACATCCCACAATAGGGTTAATTTTGATTTCATGTTGACTTTTATGTTTATGTAGGAGAAAAACCGTGCATATGAGAAAAGAAAATGCCAGTGTGAAATCTGTGTACATTTCTCGCAATAAAGATCACCCATGCTTTTTTTGGTACTGAACTGGGTGTAAATGTGCTGGTTAAGTGCACTCATTTGTGTTAAATGTAAATGCTGCACTCGGATGGTGGTGGAAGTTGACATAGGGATTTTGTCATTTAAAAACTGTTTTTCTTGTCAGAATTATTTTGGCAAGTTTGTTCTTAAACCAACTTACTAACTCTCTTTATTGCAAAAAAAAAAAATCACAAAAATGTTACTGAGCAACTGACGAGTAACAGTTTCAGCGCAGATTTTCCTCGCGCTTTAGACTTTGAACCCTGGCGCCGCGAGCTCGTGCAGCGCTGTCAGAATACATGCAATTCATGCGTGCATGAGAAAATATAACATACTGCAGTTGATTTACTAATCGTTTAAAGGTAATTTCGCGATTTCAATCATCATACAGTAACCTAACCACCAGCATTAGACACCTCTTCTCATCGGAGACGTGATGCAACAATAAACAGTCTCTCGCTGTCGGTGCTTCGTGCATGTAATGATTTCTGCGTCTTTCTCCGATAGTTTTAAATACGTTCATACTGCCGACATGTTTGCTGCATTAGTGCGTGCCTCTATTTGATCGCGTTAGTCATTGTTCGGTACATATTTTTCGGCCTTTTCGCTTATTCGGCCGAACACCGAAAGAGATTTTTTTGCTATTTTCGGCAGAATAATTTCGGTTGCCGAATATTCGGTGCATCCCTACTATACATATTTAGTTTATAAATAAAATCTAGACAGAACTTTTAACAAACGTAAAGTTTGTAATCTTAGTATTTAAAAATTGAATTACAAAAACATTGTTACACATGTAAGATGTCCAATCAACAATCCCCCTACACCCCCAAATAAAGTGTGGGGTAGGGGGATCTTGATTTATTTCAGCAGTTTCATTTATTTATTTTATGGAATGTATGCAGAATTTCTGCAGGTTTGATAAGGGTACATTTAAGACTTTATAAAGGTCAAGTAAAGAACATTTAGGGGGAATAAATTGAAGGAAATGCAAAATGTCTCCGTTACTTTTTAAAACTATTTTAGCCACAAAAAAAAGCTTACATGCTTTAATAGCTCCTCCCAACCACTACAATATGGTTGGGCTTCATTTTTTCTGATCACACGGCAAAAAAGTGATTTATTATTTTTAGTACAAATGTCTGAAGATCCTTAAATCAAACTATTCAAAATGAAATACGACACTGTAAGAAGTCTTATTTTCTGTGGAACTGATCAGAACGAAGCAAGTTCATAATTAAAACAAGAACCAATCCAACAACAACCTGCCAATCCATGTAACAACTCAAATCTAGTTTTTACTAGATTTGTGTAAAAATTAGATTGTACAAAAACAATTTGACTAAATCTCAGGCGCGTTTCCATTACAGATTTGCGCAAAACTTAGGCGATATTTTATAAATGTCGATAAAAAAGTATTGCGAAATGACGGCGTTTCCATTAACCAATGTTATGCGACTAAAACGTAACCTTTTGCCTCTCGCGATAAGTCATGGCAATGGATTTTAGTGGGATTTTTGGCTATATTTATTCAGAGGCGGCTTATGCGTGTATCTTCACAGAAGCAGCACAGAGAGCCGCTTCAGAAACGTGTACTGGATTCAAACGCGATATGGAAGCGTCATTTATTCAATATGGAAATAAAAGTGTCAATAAGTAACTGACTAATAAATAACTGAACTCAACCTCATAATAAACATTTGTTTGTGTAATATGTTAAATTGCCGTCACACAACAGCCAACAGCATTTCCCAGTTTTTCAGTCAAGTCGATGTATATGAGCTGCTCTGTGGATCTAACAATGTATAAAGTTTTTGATATTCTGTGGTGGTCACAGCAGAAATGAATCTACCAATAAGCTTATATATATATATATATATATA
>NW_015505899.1:40050-43311 GCF_001515645.1 Sinocyclocheilus grahami
CAAATGCACAGGACGCGATTCACAAATAAATGCCAGGCAAAGTTGTGGTTGTGACAAATATATATTTGTGAATTTTTTTTTTATTTGCAAATCTCATTTGATTTATTTGTGAATTTAATTCATGTTTGTGAAACTTTAAGATTAATTTGTGGATCTAATTCTATGTATTTGTCAATATGTTTAATGTTTGTTAATCTCTTCACATTTAGTTATAGATCTTAATCTATTCAATTGGAATTAAGCAACAATTCTATCTCCATAGTAATCAGCTTCAGTGGCCCTATCAGAGCCACACTTAGACAAATTGTCTAAGCATTAATAGTAGGGAAAGCCCCTTATTCTGGATCGCGGCCACTTGTGAAGTGTTTCTTGGAGGTTATAGTACATTGAAGAATGATCATATGACTTTTTACATACGCCATGTGACCTGTAAATGCGAAAAAGCCGTTTCCATTGCAGATTTGCGAATTATTCCTTTTTCGCATTGCCTGAAAAAACACCTCATGCGAGCGTAAAAACTTTTTTGCGATATATGGGAGTTTTTGCGAAACTGACGCGTTTTCATTAAGCGTATTTTCAATTCGCAATTTCAATTTGCGCAATTTGAAGGCTAGTGGAAACGCGCCTATTGTAGGGTATGGACTGGAGTGTTCATGATTTATGTCAGGGGTGTCAAACTTGCCAATAACTTAACGTTCAAGTTTTAAGGCTTCATCTTTTTTGGCAGTGCTTATTTAAATGAGAATGACTGCGAGATGTCATTGTTATGAACCTGGTCTACCTGACTTGCGCTTTCGGTCCACTGATCGTGATCTGGACCGCGAGCAATGCTTCGAGCTCCGCTGACGATCTTCATCTGTGAGCGATTTTCCGGACAGGGACTCGTGGTGTTTGGCGTCATTTGCCTGATTGGAACCAAATCACAAATTCAAAATAATTATGCAAATTAAGTAAAGCATACAAAAGTATCAAACCGCTCATTGATTATGAATACTTAGTACAATTCGAGTGTTGTCCTGAGTAAGAACCGTAAATTGTATTACGTTGGCCAGCTCGTTTATGTGCATTATATTAGTAAGTACAGCAAATTCTCACAAAATCAAATCATTTGTCATCTCAGATACACTCTAAATGTTTAACATAACAGGTTGGCATTTTAGTTCACAGCATCGTTTTGAGCCTTCATTCTTTTCTACTTAGTTTAGAATAAGGTATCCGCCATTTTCCGAGTACAGAATGCAGCCAATGAATTACTGTTTCATCAATGATATGCTTTTCTCAACTGTAATCTCGCCCAAAACAATAATCAAACAAATGTACTTGCCGCCATGTTAACGAATAAAGAAAGTAATTCGCTGTATCCCTGTAGTTAGCAGCAGAATGCGACAACCTCCTTCTATCATTCGTTTCTTTTGCGGTGGAACAATACCCGGATGTTTCTTTCTAGTTCTACTAATATTAGCAGAAAGCTGCAAAAGCACAGTGCCCCCTTGCGGCTGGACCGTCTCTTCTTCTTCTTCTTCTTCTTGTTGCTTTACGGCGGATCGCAGACTTATCAGTGCATTACCGCCACCTATATCTCAAATGGACCATTGACCTCTATCTACAATCTCCTGATTAACCTACCAACCCACATGCAAGCTCTCTAATTGAATTGTTACTAGTAAAAATGCAATTACGACGAGTAAGGCTGGGAACAATTTAAGCTAAAACGGCTTGCCATAGGCGCTGCGTGTTCAGCTCCTCCGTCCTCCCTCAGTCCTCTTAAGCGGGATTTGAAGGAGAGAGAAAAAGAAAAGAAAAGAAAAGAAAAAGAAAAAAAACTTTTTTTTTTAAATAATAAAATAAAACAACCAGTAAACACTGATAAACAATCTGATATTCTACTGCTCTTATTTACTTTTAACTTTGGTATTACAAATGCAGAGCCCACATGACCCGTTTTTGGAACCGTCTCTTCTTCTTCTTCATTTGAGTTTTACGGCAGTTGGCATCCATAGTATTGCATTACTGCCATCTGCTGTCTCACTTTAACTTACTATCTTAATTAAATTCGTCCTTCCAGTCCAGTCCTCCTTAGAAAATTAAACAAATATCTCCGTCCTTGGTCATTAGCCTATTTCCACATGTTACTATATTTTTAACATACTCTACTATACCTATTTCCCGTAGCTGATTCTTGAACTCTTGCCTTTCTTGTATATATTTCTTACATGATATAAAGATGTGCTTAATGAACCATCCAACTTAAATAAATACAGTCGAGAGGCAAATTGAAAACAAAAGTGCACCCATAACTGCCCTAGAAGTGCAATTTGGAGCGAAGGGACCTCCAAAGTTTCTTATTTCTAGAGAACATCTCCAGAATCTTGTGCGCATGCAGCTGTCTATTCCATGCATTACTCAGCTTCTTGGTGTGTCAACCAGGACTATTAATCGCTGTCTCAATGAGTATGGTATTTCTATAAGAGATACATACACAAAGATAACAGATGAGGAGCTTGACAACCTTGTCAGCTCAGTAAAGGCTGAAAGTCCTCATCTTGGCCACAGAATGATGAAAGGACGGTTGCAAGCACTGGGTCACCGTGTGCCACGGACAAGGGTGTGGGATTCCATGCATCGAGTGGACTCTGCTGGAATACTTTCAAGAATGACGCAGCTGAGATGTGTCGTCAGAAGAACTTATTCCATCCAGGGCCCACTCCTACTTGTTCACATAGACACCAATCACAAGCTCATAAGGTCATATCATATTCTATCATACATTTAGCCATTAATACACACACACACACACACACACACACACACACACACACACACACACACATATATATATATATATATATGTGTGTGTGTGTGTGTGTGTGTGTTTGTGTGTGTGGTAACACTTTAGAACAGGGAACACTTATTAACTATTAACTATGACTTTACCCTCAATAAACTCCTAATTTGCTGCTTATTAATAGTTAGTAAGGTAGTTAAGTTTAGGTATTTGGTAGGATTAGGGATGTAGAATAAGGTAATGTAGAATAAGGCATTAATATGTGCTTAATTACTACTAATAAATGGCTAATATTCTATTAATATGCATGTTAATTAGCAACTAAGAGACCCTAAAATAAAGTGTTACCGTATATGTATATAAACATATATTTTACCAGATATGGCCTTGTGATATTTGGTGCCATTGATGGGTACTCCAGGAAGGTATGTGTGTGTGTGTGTGTGTATATATATATATATATATATATATATATA
>NW_015505899.1:43615-74907 GCF_001515645.1 Sinocyclocheilus grahami
ATATATATATATATATATGTGTGTGTGTGTGTGTGTGTGTGTTTGTGTGTGTGGTAACACTTTAGAACAGGGAACACTTATTAACTATTAACTATGACTTTACCCTCAATAAACTCCTAATTTGCTGCTTATTAATAGTTAGTAAGGTAGTTAAGTTTAGGTATTTGGTAGGATTAGGGATGTAGAATAAGGTAATGTAGAATAAGGCATTAATATGTGCTTAATTACTACTAATAAATGGCTAATATTCTATTAATATGCATGTTAATTAGCAACTAAGAGACCCTAAAATAAAGTGTTACCGTATATGTATATAAACATATATTTTACCAGATATGGCCTTGTGATATTTGGTGCCATTGATGGGTACTCCAGGAAGGTATGTGTGTGTGTGTGTGTATATATATATATATATATATATATATATATATACAGTAATATATAATTAAATTGATGTAATACATAAATCAGGGGTGCAGAACTCAGTTGCTGGAGGGCCACAGCCCTGCAGAGTTCAGCTTCAAGTCTAATCAAGTCATTTGAAAGGCTTGAAGGCTTATTTGAAAACTGTGGTGGAGCAGGGTTGGAAATAAACTCTGCAGGGCTGTGACCCACCAGCAACTAATTTCTGCACCCCTGACATAAATATAACATTTGATCATTTACCTCAGATCATGTACCTTGGAGCTGATACAGATAACAAAGCATCAACTGCCCTTGAATTTTTCTATCAGTCAGTGGAGAGACATGGATTTCTGTTAAGGTAAAACAGTTTGTACTTTCTAGCATTTTTTGTTTGAATAGATCAGTGCTTCTCAAACCTGTCCTACGGACCTCCCTCCCCCCACTGCACAATTTGGATGTTTCCCTCATCAGACACATTCAATTCAGGTCTTGCAGTCTCTATGAATGAGTTGAATCAGGTGTGTCTGATGGGAGGGGAGGTTTGTGAAACACTTAATTACAAAAATAGAATTTAGTTTGTTCATCTTGTGTAAAAATAGTAAAAAAGAACAAAAAAAATTCAGACAGACATATAGAACATTATGAGGGTGAATTTTCACTATACTTCCATATTTTTCTGAAAACAGTTCACAAACATATAAACATGGCACACATTAACTTAAACTTTGGCAAACGACGTTAATAGTACACGCCCCAGTTTCTTGACTCCACCCCCACGTCAAAACAGTGCCATAAAGTGAAACGCACAGAAAAGTGAAGCGCAAAGGGAAAACAGTATCGCGAGCTCACGCTTGACTAAATGGAGCATTGCAAATTAATTAGTAGGTCTGAGCATGGAAAATATGTGTTGCAGAGATAAAACAGAATCACAGTTCATAAGCTTCTTTTACAACTGTCATTGATTTTTGCAATTAATTATATCTTAATTTTTGCAATTCTTTATTTCTGTTTGCAAAACTTAAATTTTTTCTCTCAATACTTTATTTTTATTTTGCAAAATTTATTTTTTTTGCTGAAGACTTTATTTTTCTTTTGCAAAACTTTATTTTCTTTTGCAAAACTTTATTATTTTGCATATATATGTGGCATTATATTGACTTATATTGATTTATTTGCATATTTATTTATTTATTTGTGTATTTATTTATTTATTGTTTTTGCAGGTTTGGCCCTCCATACGACTATATTATGCAGTGATGCAAACTATTCGACTTTCTTTTTTCTCTCTCGCTTTTTTTTGTGTCAAATTCCGCCGTTTTGAATTGAAAGTTGGGTTGCAAGTCATTTACGTGATTCATGTAATTCATAATTATTGTGACGACAGTAGCATTTTTCTGTCTTGCATTAAATTACATTCAATATATTAGGAACACAACTAAAATTGAATGGGTGCATATTTTAAAATAAAAATATTATTTACAGTTCAGATTGATTACTTTACAAAAAATATCTAATTTTATATTAATTTATTTAGTTCCTTTACCATTACCATAGTGGTCTGGTCTTAATATTTTCCTCAAAACAATAGCCCCCTAATGTTCTAGATATGATTATGGCCTTATTTGGTATAAATAAAAAAGTTAGTTGAAAAAATCACCAGTGTAGAAACAATGATACAAAGAAAGAGAACAGAGTTTTTTTAAAATTAGTATTATTCAATAAAGAAAAAAAGTTTAATTCGTTGTGAAAGTGCATGATAGTCTAGGCTGCCCATGAAAGCTTTTTTTTCCAGTTTACATGTAACAGCCTATAGTTAATATAGCAATATCTACAGTATAAATATCTAGATTTTTTCCCCTTGCAATACAATCTATCTATCTATAGAAAGCTTTAAATTTCTATAAAACGAAATAATTCAAATCAAAAATAAAAACTCTAGAAAGAAAATGCATTTCTCTCTAAAGGCGCGTTCAATGAGGAGATGGCGAGTCAGGATCGTCATCTTCATCTTTGCGACACGGACTAAGAAAACACTAATTTATTAATAAATAATTCAAATATCTCCTTACTATTTCCCCCCGTCACATTCATGGTAATTACTTTTGCTGGGGCATGCGGCACGCTTTAGCCTATTGCGTGCGTTTTTTGCTGTCATGTGCAAGGATATGTTTGCAGGTTCTGCACTGCACATGACCAGTTGACTCACTGTTTGCCTTGGTAATCAAATTAAAACTCTACCAAAATGCAGCTTTTCCCGAAGCATTGGGATCTTTTAGTAACTCCCCACGCTCCAACTTCTCCCTCATGCTTTGTATGGTCAACTTGTATGCTAATATAATCAATTTAGCCTAACAATATTTCATACAGTAGCCTATGTGTGCTCTGCGCGTATATAGGCACAATAAAAGGAGAGAAGCTAAATGAGCCCGAGTCCGACCTGTAAAAAAAAAAAAAAATTGGCCCGAATGGACGCAGCGTGTCGGGACCCGACGGGCTTGCAGGCCTCTATATCCTATACTAATACTAAGAGTATATAGTTCGAATAGCCTACGTGGCTATGTTACGGCTCCCCTTTGAAGCTCTTGTGTTTTCCTCCTTTTCCATCTCTCCAGTCCTATTCTGCACACAGGTGATTGGATGAGTTTTGTTCCCACTTTTGTTGTAGTTAGCTGATATTTGTAAAATAGCTTGTTTTGTTTTTTTTTCTCAGATAAAAGAGTGGTTTCAGTTTAATATGTTGCAGGTTCATTTATTGGTAATAAATAATATTAATGATAATAAAGAAAAAAATATTGGGCTTTTTTTTTTTTAAAGCTGCGGACCCGAGCCCGGCCCGAATGGACGCAGCGTGTCGGGACCCGACGGGCTTGCAGGCCTCTATAGCCTATACTAATACTAAGAGTATATGGTTCGAATAGCCTACGTGGCTATGTTACGGCTCCCCTTTGAAGCTCTTGTGTTTTCCTCCTTTTCCATCTCTCCAGTCCTATTCTGCACACAGGTGATTGGATGAGTTTTGTTCCCACTTTTGTTGTAGTTTGCTGATTTTTGTAAAATAGCTTGTTTTGTTTTTTTTCTCAGATAAAAGAGTGGTTTCAGTTTAATATGTTGCAGGTTCATTTATTGGTAATAAATAATATTAATGATAATAAAGAAAAAAATATTGGGCTTTTTTTTTTTTAAAGCTGCGGTTGCTTATTTGTCTCGTGAGAGTTGGCCACAGTGCTCCATAGTGTGTTCACGTTTTTCCAAACACCAATAATTTTCTTAATCACAATTTTTTTGGTTTCACTCTTTAAAAGTGAAGGCTTAACTCAGGAGATGGCACAACTGTTTGTAAGGTAAAGAGAATTCTGTCTTGACCTGGTTTGCTCATGCAGATTAGTGAAAATATCCAGCTTCTCTTACAAACAACATTTAGTCAAACGCTTCGCATATAAATGAAAGCAAAATCATTTATTACTGGGAACAGATCAGAGTAGCAAAGGCTCATTCAGTTTTTGCAGAAACAAAACAGAGCAAATCAACATTCCAAGCACACAGTGAAAAATAATTTTTAATATGTAACAATAGATGTATGTCCTTACATTTCAGACCTGTGGCCATTTAAGGTGAACTGTAATACTCAGGTGGTTGACATTAAGATATCCTCGAAGGGAAAAAAATAATAAAATGCTATTGAAAGGCCTATTAAATGTTATTAAAAGTTTTTTGATCATTGTATGCCTAAAATAATAGCCTATAGCGCAAAAAAAAAACTATATAGTGTACAACTCACTGGGCTGCTTTCTTCTATAGCTCAAACTTTTCTTCTAGCTTTCTTCAAAGCTCTACTTGATTTAAGGCACAATAAATGTGCCTTATCATAAGAATATAACTATTTGTGGCTGTAGTTCTATTTGTAATTTTAACTCATACTTTTTACATGTCCATGCATCTATCCATGCACTTCAAAAAGCCAGTCTTAATCCTGGTATTTGTTGTGGTGCTGTAGTTTTTGGATGAACTGAGGGTGAGGCTCCAGTAAATATTCAATATAAGGGCACTAATATGGAAGACCCAAATACACGAAAAAACACACCGAGTGGTAAAATCCACAAGCCTAATGAAGTCTAAAAAACACAAAGACATGCCAGCTGTTTGGCTCTCTAGAGACTGCATGTAAACAAGAGAGATTGCATTTCCACCCGTTTGGAGTTAAATGAGTTCAGTGAGTAACAACATAGCAAAGACTTCACCACAGTGTTGCTGTCAAGGCTCCTTGAAGACTAACATGCCTCAACTAATAAAAACTAAAATCACATCGACTTAAAACTATGATCCTGAGGAATGTTTTTTGGGGTTGAGAGCAGCCTTTTTAGCTTCCTCAGGCAAAAGTGAGGGATCGGTCAAGATGGAGGTGCTGGTACAGAGCTGTCGTAATGTCCTGAGTACCACTGGAGGATACAGAAACACACACACACACAGAGAGAGAGAGAGAAAGAGAGAGTCAACATAATACACGGGTACACAATATACAACATCACAATGAACAAACAGTAACCCCAATAGAACATTTCAAACAGACTTGTTAGAATAACAAAAGTTTGTGCATTCGAGACCACCAATACACAAAAATGACATATTTCAATATGTATTTCATATTATCATATTAACATGCTCTTAAGACTTTTACACTTTAAAACTATAATATAAAATATCAATCCATGTTCCAGTTAAAAATGTTTGAAAACATATGGTTTCCCATAGCAATTGCATATACATTGTAGTTTGATGTTTAGCCAAACTGACCTTTGCTGTGAAATATGGACAAAATAATCAAACTGTGATTCTTTAAATGGATACTGTGATTCTGATTTTGTTTTCTCTTATTTAAACATGCTACATTCAAAATTGTATTTCAGTGTACAAGAACACATTTCAGAATGAAATAAAGTAGTACTGTGCTTGATAAATAAAACTGTAATTTCATATCTGTAGAACAGATATGACAAATGACAAATAAATTAACTAAATTCAAATAATAAAAATATGTCTCAAGCGTTGGCACAAGTTTGTAGTATTGTATTTTGGAACTTTGACCATGTTCTAACACAGACATGTGATATATATATATATATATAAACTAAATAACTAAAATAACTTTGGTATGCCTCTCTTCAATTCACCATGAAGCAATTCAAATATTGCTCTCCTAGTAAACACTTTTGATTCACAAATTTTTATCAACATCACAACTACCCTCCCAAGATATTAGGCTGCTGTCACTTTAAGACCTAATGCACATGTATACATATCTGAATTAAAATAAATAAAATCATAGCCTCATTTGGTTTAAAAATTGCATATGCTGATTTTCCCCCCCGATTACCATCAATTGCACAGCCCTACTGTCTATAAAAAAATTAAAAAAAAAGTGTTCTCTTAGTTGCAGTCATCCAGTTGCTGACATTTAATTAAAATGAACTGGAGAACTTACTAGGTCTAAGGACTGGGAGGGCACAGTATCGATCCAGCCACTGCATGGTGGTTTCACACAGCTCTGTGTTGTTGGTGGTAGACACTGTCCCATTAAAGGACTCAAACAGAGGCTGAATAATGACGCTAAACTGAGAGAGAAGTATTAAAGAAAATAGGCTTGTGGAGGAGTCCAATAGCACACAGGAGGCTGAAGAGCAG
This sequence comes from Sinocyclocheilus grahami, assembly GCF_001515645.1. Classification (NCBI taxonomy): domain Eukaryota; kingdom Metazoa; phylum Chordata; class Actinopteri; order Cypriniformes; family Cyprinidae; genus Sinocyclocheilus; species Sinocyclocheilus grahami. The sequence goes on from NW_015505899.1 coordinate 49,700, forward strand.
CAAAAAAATAAATAAAAAAAATCACATTGAAAGAGTTAGAGTGTAAACACTAATTTGGGCAACTGAAAACTGCCCCTATTTGTTAAGGAAAAAAAACATGGGCAGCATTTTGGGGGCCACAGCAAACTCGCTGATGTGTTGACTGGACCCCTCACAAAAAAAACATTTTTTTCAGCTGTAAAATTGTGTATTTTATTATTATTATTACATAATACACTTTTTTATTTTAATAAATTATGAAGAATAAACCAATAAAAAAATAATTATAGTAATAATGCTATTGTATTGTTACAAAACAACAATAATTTTATTTAAAATTAATATGCTAAATATTCATGGCTGGGTTAGGTTTTAAATTTTTTTTTTATTAACGACCCAAACTTATTTTGAGCAACAAACCGTATCAGTGTACTTTGAGGTCAAAATAAATTAAGGTTGTCAATGCTTAATTTAATTAAAAAATGTACAAGTATCCTCATGGGGTGCTTAAAGGTCCCTGAAATGCTTAGAAACACGCAGCGTTACTCTGTGTGTTGACGTCATTTTAACTGAAACAGGAAGACAGGGCGGGACATATCAAGCAGCCCCCGCTTTTTAAAATAGCCAATAACGTTCGTTTATATCACAGCTTGGGCTAGAGCCTAGGGATGGGCGATACCACATTTTTTAAATGTGATACGATACCGATACTTTTTGTTAACAATTTTAACGATACCGATAGTAATTTTAAATGTGTACGTGATTTTTCAAAATAATGTTAATTTAAATATATAAATATATATATTGTTACACTTAAAGGCAAATTACATACACATACTGGCCATTAATAACTCATTTATTAGAAAAGCACATTTAACAACAAATAAAAATGTTTAAACAACCTTCTTACAAAAATATTGATTAAATAACATAACAAATCTTAATAAAATAAACTGCATATTTTTTCACTTATTTCTTATTTTTAAACAGGCAGTTTTTTCTTATTCTTCAACATTCCCTCATGGAGACCTAAAATGTCCTCAGGAAGACAAAATTTATTGGTATTACTATACTTGTGGTAACGTTTTGTCCCAATAACGTAAAGAATACCAGGACACCCCACACAAACACATGCACTTTATATTTATTCTTATTCGCCTAATGGTTACGAAAGAGACAGGGAGTATGGTAAATAAGTTAACTAATGACTGTGCTCTTTGTACCTGGATAGGGTTTGCCTCCCTGAAACCTCTCCTGTAATGTCTTTTGTCGGACAGAGGGAGACTGGGCAGAGGAAGACTGGGCAGCTTGTTTTTGTTCAGCCTCTTTATACGTTTCAGTGTGTGTTGTTTGTAAATGTTTAAAAAGGTTGCTTGTATTGTTGCTGTGTGTGACTCTCTTATCACAAATATTGCATCGTGCAATATTTTTTTCCGCTGTTGAGAAGTAGCACCAGACCACGCTATGTTGTCTGCTTTCTGCCATAGTGCCAATTTGCGTGCAACCGTGCGTGCGTGTTGAGATTGTGAATGGCACGTCGCACTGCGCAGCCGCAGACCGATTGGTGTGTAACATCATACCACCGCGTCCGCGAGAGCTTTTCTTTTTTTTTTTTTATATCATACACATACTGTCCCCGATCGGCCTGCACACACTGCTAAAAACATTTAGTTATGCAGGAATTATTAATATAATTAAGTATCGATACTTTGCAGAAAATATCGATACCACAATAGTAGCCTCTGAGTATCGATATATCGATACTGCAGCATCGATGTGCACATCCCTACTAGAGCCGTTCAGCTCTGTAAAGTTGAGCTCCATAAAGCCGCATTTGACAGGGTATGCCAGCCACAATCTCATCCATATTGCTATAAAATATAGCATTCTGTGTAGAATTCAAATAGCTGATACATTTTGTGGTCTGCGCCGACTCACGCATGTGATCCGCTCCGTGCTATCGTGTCTCTGGATCAGAGCAGTGTGTGTGCGGTGTGGTGGTTAGCGTGACAGCACGAAACCAGACTTCATTTTTTCCTTAATGGAAAGCATATTTACACTTTTGAATCGTTCCTCGTCCCCTATATAGTGCACTACGTGCCATTCACTGTACAGAAAAGTCTAATTCTGTGGACAAGTGACCAATTTCAGCCGTGGCTTCAGCATCTATTTTATAGTGTAGGGGGCGGGCGCTTCGGATTCTAGAGAGTATTTGATTGGACAGAAAGTTTGATGAGAAGCTGAAGTACGATGTGACGTCAAAAAAATCATTGAGCTGTTTTGGCGGAAGTGACGAACTGCAAGCTTTGAATGCTTATATCTTCTAAATGCGAATTTTGTCACTGTTTTGGAGCACACTGCCTTATAGATAACCTTAAGAATAACATATTGATACTAACACCCAAAAAACTTTAATTTTGATTTCATGGGGACTTTAAAGGAAAATAATTTATATCATGTAGTGCAATGGACAAAAAAGTATAACCACTGACTGATGGCTGATTCATATGCCATGTGGCTACAGAATAAAACTAATATGGATAAAGGATAAAGGATACTATCCAGAATTTCCAGTTCTGAAGAGTTCTGTTCTTTACATAGTCGTCAAACTTCTCCCTCATGTGGTCAAAGCGATGGCGTGTGATGGGAACCCCTGTATCAGGAAGCTGTTCCTGGCACAAGCTGCAATAAATAGTGGGCATCTTTAACAGTTCATCTACAGAGGTTACCTGTTTGAAATCATGTATGTTTTTTGAGCTCCCCATCACAGGTATCTGTACACTGAAATAGCCTGGCTAGGAAGCAGCAGTTTTTCCAAATGTAATACTTTAAAATAGTAAAAAAGTCTACTTTATTGCAATAAACATACCTTATAGATATATTAAGCTCCTCAATCTCCTCTCGTAGTCTCTTGGTCTCTTCCTGCATCTGTTGTCTCTCTAGTTGCAGTTTGCCAATGTAGTCGACTGTTTTTTGAAGTGTTGCAGCATTACTAATCTGGAAACCCAGTAGTGGGTGACAAAATAAATAACTTTTGATTATTTAAAATAGTTTCTCTTATTACAATTGTGCAGCGACAACTACAAGTAAGAATCAGGTTGTGATTTCAAGAATCAAGTAAAGTAAGATGAATTCAGATTTACATTTGATTGAGACCTGAGAGTCGGCACAAGATTGCACAATGTCTTGGAGCAGGCATTTATGGTGAATCGCCTCTTCTGCTCAGCAGATATGTGATTCACTCTGCGGCTCTGTGTCAAATCACATGACAAAATTACAAAGACAGAGAGATAAATTGGAAGATATTTGGATATTTCAACATAAAAATTATGATAACCTTGCTCAGTTGGTCAGTTAAGAGAGTTGTTAGTTCCCCCTTATGTCAGTTCCAAAATATAACAGCAGTCAATGGACAAAAACAAATGTGAATTGAGTAAATATTCAATAAATTGTGTTCATTCAATATAAGCAATTTTATGTACACCTCATATTCCATTAATATATTGAGTTAACAATTAGGGCTGCCAAGCAATTAAAATGTTTAATCCTAATAATTATATGATGTGCCAATTAATTAATTAATTGATTGCACATCAATTTGATCTGAGAAATTACCCCAAAAGATAATTTAAAGTCATTATTGTATTAAATGAGAAAAACATTGAATAGACGCTTCAAAAGTAGCTTTAGAAATAAATACTTACATTCAACATAGAATTACACAAACTTTTAAGGCCACAATGTGGTCATAACATTGTTTTTCAGAAGCTGCATCTGAAGTGGCATTTATGTATATTTACACAGACTGTTCAGCGGTGGCATGAATGCATTTACACTGCAATTAGAATTACATAAATAATGCTATGAGAATGGGTTTTAAATGGGCATTAATGTTTTTTTATTCAATATTGAAATATGAAAAAAAAAAAAAAACGGACTGGGGAAAGAAATGCCAGTAAATTACTCAATTAAATTATTTAGTCACTCATTCAACTGATTCGTTTACATGGCTGGTTCATTCAGAAACGAAGCAAATGACTGTCTTTATGAATCGATCACTGAATTATCGACTCACTAGATTTGTTCTGTAACAAAACAGCACTTTGTGTTGCTCGGAAAAGCACAACAGTTCTGCTTTGGCTTTGTTTGGAACTATTTTTGTTGGTGAAATTGAGCAAAAACAGACAATGTTGCATCTAAAATGTAACAATATTGTATAAAACTATTCACTTTTGAAATCATACTGATATTAAAGGGGTCATGACATGAGAATTCAAATTTGCCTTGATCTTTTGGCATATAAGAGGTTTTTGTACCATTAAAGTGCCCCTATTATGGATTTTCGAAAAGTACACCGTGTCTAAACCGGACGCGAGCGGCGTGGCGTGACAAAATACTATAGAACTCATTATAATCAGTGATGCTGTCCACACTGGACACAACACGACACGACAAATCCCTGACAGAAAACTGCTGCTGTGTTCTATTTAAGACGTATTGACACAAATTTCAAATGGTTTTCAGCGGTCGCTTTGTCGCGTCCAGTGTAGAGAGACTTTAGCTGTGGCGGCGTCAACTGGTGTAGACACGGTGTAAGTGAATGAAAACATCCTGCAAAGTTTTAAATCTGAAAGTGCACTGTGTATAAAGTTATTGTCTCTGAAAAGAAAGAGTCGACTCTGAATCATTGAAACGAGTCGTAAAACGAATCCCAAGCCGTTTCATGTTGACGTCAACATGAAACATTAGCATATTGCTCGCCCACTTGTTGGTCTTTTCATGTTGGTCTGAATGAAAATGCAAATTCATTATTTGCCGCTAGGTGCTGCTTTTGGAGCGGTAAAAATAGCGGTTTCCCCTGTAATGGCTGTAAACAAAGCAGCACTGCGCTCACAAACGCTGCTTTATCAGGCATTACAGGCATGATGAAATGAAAATGAGACCAATCAGACCAATCACCGAAGATTAGCGTCACGCAAAGGAGGGGTTTGGAAAAACGAATCGTTTGGGAGTCGTTGAGCAAATAAGGTAAAAATAAATGCATATTATAAGACAATGAAAGTGTTTTTTGACCTTGCATGCATGTCAACCTGTTGTTGGGGACTCCCAAAACCAAAATATGACCCTTTCATTACCCATAACCATAACATTCTCCTCATTATAAACAAAGCATTTATTTAATGAAGCTCCAAAAACAGCTCGTTTTGGATCTGAGGTGCAAGCTGACGTCAACCAGGCACAAACATTTGCATAAACGCTGCCTACAGAGCAATGCATCAACAAATAGTCTACACTGGATACAGTCAGGGCCGTCCTTTGAGCGGTGCAACTGCTGCACCGGGCCCGCGGCAAACGGACTGAGGGGGAAGGAATGTGTTTGTGAACAGAGCTAGGGGGACCCGCTTAACTACCTCACACCAGGCCCCGTGTCAGCTAAGGATGGCCCTGGATACAGTATACAGATGTGCGTTTGCTTTCTGACAACAGTACACATGCTTGAGTGTGTCGTCAGGACAAATGGGTGAAAGATCGTTCACTTTTATGCGTTTGGTTTAAACAGCTCGTTCGCATCTTTGTACACATATCAGAATGATCCCAGCGTGAGGAACAAGTTGATAGTTTATTTTTAATGGCATCCTGGATTGTGTCAGAGGATTGAAGAGTATTTTGTTTTGTAAACGAGGCACAGTGTCATGGAGAGATCACAAAGAAACATTTGTTGAAAGATAAAGAGGTACTAGATCTGACCACAGCTGAATCACAAACCGAAAGTAAATTATTTCATAATGCTTTGTCTGGAAATAACTGTTTTATTCTTGATCATGTTGTCAAAACACTCACATGCAATAGTGAGGGGGTGCTGATACTGTTTCCTTTGCAATGACGTTAGCCAATCATAACAGTGGACGATTATTGAGAAGCCTTAAAGGACCCGCCCCTCAAAAACAGGTTGTTTCACACAGAGGGTCAGAATGAGGGTTGAAAATCATAATTTTCCCACATTTATTTATTTATTTTTTGTGCAAAAAACTTAATTAACATAAGTAAACCTCAAGGAACATTTAAAATAAAAATCCATGTTATGGCCCATTTAAGGAAATAACAGCACTCTTGTGATATTTCTTAACTATATCCTATGATATAAAAATAAGACAAAAACATATAGGCCTACAGGGGAATTTTTGCCCACATTTCTTAAATTTTAGGGGCATATAACCGCATTCTCATAGGCTACTTCACGCAGTCAGTCTGCATCGATGTAAGATGGCATACAGGTCTGGGCCAGAGCGGAATATGTTAAATGTGTTGATAATTTTAACTTGTTATTTTATTCCATGATTAATCACACAAAATTAATGCATTAAATCGACAACCCTAGCATTATATCAGCCATTCAGTACTCTGCGATTATCATAAGCCTTTAAAAATTCATTATCAGTGGACCATTAGTTGCAATAAATATACATCAAATAAGTATTTAGATTTGCACTCTGATTTGACAGATGCAAATTAACCGTTTGCATTTCTGAATAGACTAATAAATATAGACCAATACATTTGGAAACCATAATAGAGTGTAATATCATAAACCATTACCTGACTGGCTTCATTTTTGCCCATGCCTGCACTGGGGTTGAGAGGTGACTGGGGGCTTGGTACCTGTTCTGCTCCCAATGGTGAACCTTGACCTGAGACTCGACCATCATGTACTAAAGAAAAGGAGAAAAAAAGCTCTCTCACAATCCTAGATTCAGTGAAACACAAGTAAAATAAAAACAAAGCAATTTCAGCATAAATTTAAGGTGGCTGGATCTAACCTGTACTTGCTGACTGCACTGATGTCTTGTTGGATATAGTGGTGGTAGTTTCTTCTTTGGGTATGATTAGTTGCGGCGACTTCTGTGTCTGAGGGAGAATATGAAAACCAGCAGAACCCTGCAAGGCAGTGGGATTTTTTTTAAAAGTAATTATGCATTGCTTGGGGCAAATGGAATGATTATTTACCAGGGTTGAGCAGAATTCAAAATGTAGTAATTGGCTCCCTTTTAATTAATGAATCAGAAATGTAACCAATTACACTCGATGGGATGCTGAATTGGAATTATAGGAATTTACTGAATTACAATTTACTGTATTTTTGATCAAATAAATGCAGCCTTGTGGAACATAATTGACATAATAAATTTAAAAAATGTAGAACATAATAAATTGGCAAATCTCACAGATCTCAAACTTATGAATGGCAGTCTATTCTTAAAAAAAACTATTATATTATTATTATTATTAATAAAAATAATCATCATTGTTTATTATAACGATGGTTTAATTAATTTACACTGAAAATTTAAAGGGGTCCTATTATGCTCTTTTAGAAAGTCTTGATTTTGTTTTGGGGGGTGTACTAGAACAGGCTCTCATACTAGTTTGTTCGAAAAACACATTATTTTTCACATAATTTACATTATTACAACACCTCTCTCCCCAGTCTGGCATGAACGGCTTGAATAGTTCCTGTATCAAATGAAGGCCCGCCTTCTGAAATACGACGTGCTGTGATTGGTTAGCTGGGCCAGTGTGTGTTGAGATTGGCAGCACTCAGTGCCTGGTCGGGAAATGTCACGCCCCTTTACCATAGCCGCCTGTCAGCTTCAGTGTAAATATTGCGCCAAAATCAAATCAATTTGAGCGCGATTTAAACCCGGATGATTGTAACCACTCTAAGTTCGTCTGCCTTGGGAAAGCTAGCGTGTCTCCGACATTGTGATAACACTCGTTGCCTTCTCTAGTGCAATATGCGTTGTAGTCCAAACGAGTCATTCGTTGTAGTTTTTGAAAAGTGATTTCTGTTAAATAAAATATCTCCTTTTGAATTGGACTTTGAGCTTTGTAACTTCGCAGATCTTTTTTTGCTCAAACAGCAACATTACAGACTAACTAAAGTTGAAAAAGTGAAAAAGCATAATAGGACCCCTTTAATAAAATTACTAAAAGCCATTATATTCCATTTCTGTTTTCTTACGTTCAAATCTTAATTACAATTCAGCGTCCTTTTTGCTACCTCAATTCAAATGTACGAATTGGAATTTAAGTTTCTCTCAAATGAATTCTGAATGGTACACAACCCTTTTATACAAACAATTATTGCAAACAGGATAGGACATAAAGGACGAAAGGCTTACACAAGGAATACTGGAGGAGGCAATGACCATACCAGTGGTGGGGACAACATCAGAGTTGTGAGGGGACGGAGTGACAATGACAGCACTGGTGGGACCTGGGAATGGTTATGATGGGAGATGTATATGATGAGAACAAACTTCAGCAGTGACAATGCTGTCGATTTTAAGCCTTCTACAAGTCTTCTGGATGACTGCCAAGCAGGTTAAAACAGTTACAATTAATCTTCATTTAAGCATTAACATTCATTTTCTTTGAAAGGAAATAAATGTAAACAGACTTTTGTGCAATTTGTGTGGATGACACTTACAGGTTAATGCAACAGCGCTCTGTACTGGTTCACGCACACAAAAAAACACAACAGATTCTGTTACTTTCACACTGCATTATAATTTTTTATAATGTCTTCTGGTTAAAAACTGTAAAATTACAAGCATCCTCTGTGATGGTTCACATTTGATTGCTTTTCATTGAAATAACTTTCTTATTTTTTTTTTCTTATCAGTTATGTACATTAGGATTTCATGTTTGAATTTATGCTGTTAAATTAAGGTTTACTGCATTGTGTATTTACCTCAGCATGTGGAAAAGCTACTTACGGTGAACTGTGATCGCTTTGATTTTAACTGTGTTTATGGTGGCTGTCAGTATATTACAGGGATGTCACGGTGAGAATGACAATGCTGTCGATTTTAAGCCTTCTACAAGTCTTCTGGATGACTGCCAAGCAGGTTAAAACAGTTACAATTAATCTTCATTTAAGCATTAACATTCATTTTCTTTGAAAGGAAATAAATGTAAACAGACTTTTGTGCAATTTGTGTGGATGACACTTACAGGTTAATGCAACAGCGCTCTGTACTGGTTCACGCACACAAAAAAACACAACAGATTCTGTTACTTTCACACTGCATTATAATTTTTTATAATGTCTTCTGGTTAAAAACTGTAAAATTACAAGCATCCTCTGTGATGGTTCACATTTGATTGCTTTTCATTGAAATAACTTTCTTATTTTTTTTTCTTATCAGTTATGTACATTAGGATTTCATGTTTGAATTTATGCTGTTAAATTAAGGTTTACTGCATTGTGTATTTACCTCAGCATGTGGAAAAGCTACTTACGGTGAACTGTGATCGCTTTGTAATTTTGCCACTGATTAATATACTTGTGACAACAGCAGTATTGCTGCACATTTTGCCATTGACGTTAAAGGCACAATATGTAAGTTTTCGTCGCTAGAGGGCACATATTAAAAACAAACAAGAAACAAAGGCGTAGTTTGATGACGCCGTGACTGAGTGTGGAATCATGGGAGTTGTCGTCTTCATCCCCACAGCCGATGCAATCCAATGGGACTTGGGCAGAAATCATGTTAATTGATGAGCTAATGTATTAAAGACTTATTAAGGTCACTGTAGTATGAAGCAGGGTGGGGCTAAAAGTCGTGGAAGTGATTGCTAATGAAGGACGAGCGCGATACACGGCTCGATAGCAGCAGAGCTTTTATTATGCCACAGTCGACTGCTTCTGCTTCTTCCGGTCATGCGTATGTGGGGTAAAATAGCGCCATTTTATACTAGATACATTTGAGTGTATTGAAAGTTCCGTTATAATGCTACTCTGTGCGTCCGTCACCTGTCTAATAAAATGCATAACATATTATAGTCTTTGAGGTTTCCATGTTTCAACATAATAAAACCGGAAAAATCGAAGGGTTATGACGTCATTGGCAGGCGACGCAATGACACTATGGACACGGTCCGTTACACTAGTTAAAATTGATTATTTCTCTGTATTTAAACATTCTTCAAAACATTTGGGATAACGCAAGTACACAAGTCAGCAAAATATATAACACTGTTCTAGTGGTTTTGGGATATTTTAATAAAGAAATCTTACATATTGTGCCTTTAAGGGACTGTAGAGCTTACTTTGAATACTTGAAAATGGTGGGTTAAACAAGCCACAAAAAGTATTCGTTTTAATGAAAGACACAGCAACAATAAAAGAAACAAAAGAAAAATTCACTTGAATTAAATGTAGAAATATTGTCTCATTTATAATTGTCAGTTTATTATTGTAACATCTGTTGTCCAACTGAAGTAAATAGTTATTTCTATGAAAAAAGCAAAACAATGGGTGGTGTGATGTGAACATGTATTCAGGGGTGCAACGGATCACAAAACTCATGGTTCTGATCATATTACAGTGGGATATGTTTTTGGATCAGCAAACAAGAAATAAATAAATGGGGACGGGGGAGTGGGGTAACTTTGCTCTTAACTTAACTCTCATTACTTAAAGAAAACTGAAAGTACGTTTTTGATACAACAAAAACTACTACCCTAACTAACAAATTTAAAGCATGATTAATGGAAGGTGACCGGTCAATAATAAAACAATAATAAATACACAAACTACAAGCACAGATAAATATAATAGAACAAAGTTACAGATAACATAAGATCTAACAGTAGTATTTGGGTACAGAAATGTAATAAGTGTAAAATTACACTGCATAGTGTTTACTGTGTAAAATAATATAGATTAATCTTTTTGTTTGTTTGTTTAACAAATGACAGACAGCAGCAGGCATGTACAGACTCATACACATCTGATTTCTGTGTTTACACACACTTTACTTAAGCCATTACCGACTGTGTTTACTAGAATACTTTTTTAGAATACTTTTAGGGATGCGCCGATCCGATATTCATATCGGGTATCGTCTCCGATACTTCCATTTTTCTTGGATCGGGTATCGGTCAGAGAGGGCCGATCCAAATCCGATAATTTTATTTAATTTTTTTTCGATTGTGTGAATTATTCTGTGTTACTTCTGAAGCCATACGATAGCTTAATGGGAGCTAGATATGAATATTTAAGTCCTTACATTAAAGTTCACACAAACTCTTTTCTCCGCTGTGGCTGTCAGTCATTCGTTCAGCCTTTAAACCCTGCAATTGAATGATTTAAAATTGCTTGAATGTTTAAACTGGCAAGACTTAAAACCATGTACAAATGATAAACTTTCACTCTACGATGGTTAAACTTTGCAACTAATTAAGCGAATCGCATGCATGCCAAACCATGCGGCCTGGTCCGTATGGATCATGGATCAACTGCGATCCATTACACCACAAAATGTAATTGATGTATGGAGTGAACACCAGTAACACAGACTACAGCCTAAGCCTATTGTATTATACATTTGGTATATTAACATTTTTAGTTAATGAAATTGCTAAAATAATACAGTTTTCAACCTGTTAAACTTACATTTTCAATTTAAATCTTTAAAACTTAATGTTGCTACTAGTTCTAGCAACCACAGCCGCCCTTTTTTTTTTTTTTTACTTTTTCATCATGTTTTTTTTTTTACAGTGCAGCATCAGCATGTTACAAAATCTGCTTTGAGGAGAGACACAAACCTGTGAGTATGAGTTGAGATGGCGGCAGCGGATTGGCCGGGACAATCGGTCTCTGTGGATGTCTGGCCTTTTTCCTAGAGACAGTGGGCAGAATGGATTTGGGCAAGGCAAAGTTGACTGGCTGTGAGTTGAGTGAGGTGGAGGTTGAGGCTGCAGGCTGTGGAGATGGTGGAGCGGGCAGCTCAAAGCTTGTTCTGTGACTGAAGATAGAGGCTGCATCAGTGGGAGTTACTGTGGAAGGGGCAGTGTGCGTTATTACGGATGGAGGAGGGATGCTTGGGACGGGCTGGGGGACTGTAGTAACTGCAGAAACACCTCCACACTGGAGAGATTGTGGGGCTGGTGGGAGAGGAGGAGCTGGTGGTGGCAGGAGTGATGGGACAGAGGGGGTCACTTTCTCTGGGAAAAGTGGCATGTAGGTTTGTGGGTAGGATGGGCCAACAGCGTTACCATTGTCCTGGCTGGAGACTGAGAGGTGGCTGGGCAAAGGAGCAGAGGGGATGAGGCGGTAGTCCAGTGGCACAGAGGGAAGCTCTGTGGAGAGCGGCATGGATGACAGCAAAGGAGCCTAACAAACAACAGATACGAATATCAGCACACTCTAACAGAGACATCAGGCTCTTTCCTGCCTTTCTAGTGGCCATATAATTATCTGAGAAAAACAAATACTAAATCTCACAAGTAGGAATAGACAGTATAGTAAATATTTGCAATACGTTTGCTATTGTGGTAGAAGATACAATACATTAATACATATTAACACTATAAAGCTTACTGTATCATATTTGATATGCAAATTTCAAAGGCCTCTAAATTATGTTCAAATCTTTGCTGAAAAAACTGTTTTACATAATCTACTACATGCTTTCTGTCGTCTGATTGATATTTTATACATTTTCAGCAAGTAAAAGGTATTACAGCATAATTGTAAAAACGTCCACCTTAAGGTAGAGGTTAAAGTGTCTCCTTGCTGAGGAATTTTTACTAATTTCTAATCAATTATTTTTGTGTACATTTATAAGTTATTAGGGAGAACTTGCACAATTGGTGGCTGACTAAATACTTTTTATCCCCACTGTAAATGCAAGATTAACTTTCGTTTTAGGTTTACTTGATTTGTATGGATAATCAAATAAGATCAGGCTTTTGAGGAAAGTTTATTTATTCATTTCTGCTTTGATTATAAAACTAAGCAATTCAATATTATCTTGTATTATTGGGAGATTTTGCAAGAGAACTGATATCTACATGTATTTTACTTAACTAGTCTGCTATACTGGTATAAATATTGCATTGATTTACTTTACAGGCCATCAGAATTTTATATTACTGTTTGGCCATATAAATATCAGCAACTGCACCAAATTGCATATTTTTGCTCACTCTGGGTCTCTGAATATTTTTTCCCCTCCTTGAATACGAGCTTTACATTCTCCTTTATTATACACTATAAGACATAAAAGCGTAATGTATCAAATGTCAAACTATTTACAAACATTTTTTTAATTTAAGTATTTTATCTAAATGTTAAATAAACTGTTCCATTAAAAAAAAGTTCCAAAGAGCATGAAAAGAGTGTGACAAAGGGTGTTAAAATATAAGCCTGTGGTGACATTTCTGCATTATGTTGCTTCTTGCAAAATTTTCAAAGTGAAATGCCCAGTGAATGGGGCTAAAAGCACATTCAGTTTTGTCTGAAACAGGTGAACATGGCAAACTTTCTTTTTCATTGGTTGTTGTAAATAGTGGCAGTTTGGATATGAAATGTCTGGTGAATTGCACTATAGGTCAATGCAAGGTCAATGGTTAATTCTTTCAAATTTAACTCACGTTTGAAAATAATGTACCAGCTACCATAACTGAGTGTAAATAAATGTAAATGTGAGGTAAAAACGTATTTGCTGAAGCAACCATGCCATTTTACTTTGCTTCTACAAGTGTTCAAGCTCATTTGTTGTGACTCATTTGGACTTTATCAGGTGAGCTACTGAGCAAGTTTACAATGTCAGAAAATTCACACATATTGAGCTGGTTATGTGATACAAACATCAAAGAGTGGTAAAAGTGTTTTAAAGTTTTATTACCACTAGTATACCTTTCAGCTGGACACTGCAGTAAATGTAAATGCAGTAAAACTCCAATACACTTTTGGAGTTTAGCAGAAATGTAGATAAAGGCATGTTTTTTCAGTGAGCCTATGTTGAATTTAATGCACTCATTACATTTTCTAGCATTCATAGCAAAATAATTACTTGCGTTACACAAATGTTCCAAAGTTTACCCACACTTACTACTGTGTGTCAATACCTGGATGATCAATAGCTATATTTTTGTGATAGTTATTCACGAATCCCTTCTTTGTCCTAAGCAGTTAAACTCTGGCTGGCTTTTAATAAATCATGTTGCTTTCTTAAGCATCAATAAATGTTTTAAAATGGGATCAAATATGAAAGAAGATGCTGGAAAAACAAAGAAAGTGCAGGACCTGGAGGACTTTTCTCAAGGACACTGCACAGTTGTATTTTGTGTAAATTCAGTTTAGTTTATTCATAGTAAAAATTGTATTCTTTATATTGGTGTAATACCTAACAATGGTTCTTCCAACTAGAGGCTGGCATATTTTCGGGAATCCCACGGAATGGGAAACAAAATCACGTGATTGGGATGGGACAGGAAAAATGTCAGCGGGAGTGTGTGCCAGTAGGGCTGGGCGATATGGCGATATTATCGTATATCGACGATGTCTCGTAAGTATCGCGATGTCGATGTCAACAGTCAGGTAACAGACGATTATCGGCATTATCGGGAAAAAATTACAAATGATAAACCTAGTAAGTAGTAAAAAAATATTTTATATAGCCCCATAGTCACCATACAGGTCTTTTTGCATGCAAGAATTAAATAATTAGGAGGGTTGGGCATCAAAAAGCTATTCCAATTTCGGAAATCAGATCAGATGCATAAGGTCAGGAATCAAATTACTTGTTATAAAATTATACATTTCGATTCTGCTTCTCGATTTCTGTATGCGCTTTGGGTGCTTTCACACCTGTAGATCGATTGCTTTGTTCCGAAACAGGGATTACAATTATTACAATTTACGTAGACGATATTATCGGATATCACAATATTTTTAAAGCCGGTTATAGATAAGATATTTTTGACATATCGCCCAGCTCTAGGTGGGACCGGAAATCGTAATAACACTATGATACCCAACTTTATACACAAATAAACCTTTTATATAACTAAACTATAAACTGCATATTTTAATTTTGAACTCCATTCTAGTTGCCCTGTCTCTTTATGCTCTCCTCCTGTTTGCTTTGGTGTGGCTAGTTAAGTGAACGACATAAGCAGTCCATGACGGACAGATCGTTAACGGCTGGTCCGTGTGGTAATATAGTGTACATCGGGCAGGACATCCAAACGCCGGCCCACCTATCATTCATCGACCTCAAATATGCCTTTTCATCTGAAAGATGTATGTAGTAACAACTTTACATGGCCGCTCAATCTAATGTTAACCTAGAGAAATGTGCGCTATAGAAGTGTCTGCGTGGAAGCTGAACAGCAGCTCGCTCACTGCGGGACAAAGCGATGCGCCGGTGCGCTCACTTGTTCTTAAAATACTCCATAAGTTTTGGTCATACAGATAAAAGTAATACACCTTTCGAATCTGTAAAGACTCTACGTTTATTTCTGTGCACTCAGAATAACAACGAAATATTGCGCTTCTGTAAAATAATTCAAGCAAGCAGGATGCGCTTTCTGCCGTCTCGGTCATGTGAACTTGAGCAAGTAACTTCGAAATTCCATTTATGATAAATATATTTATTGAGAGTGAAATGTCTACTTTCAAATGAAAAAAATTCAAATAGAAAACGTGTGTGTAAGCATGGATGATTTACATGAAATTTAATGTGTGTGCAATGCACACTGTGCATTGTTTAAGCTGGCTTTCAGTTCAATAAAATAACAAAAAAATACATTTTGGATTTTTATTCAACTAAAGTGGGCATGATGTGATCTGTACTGTATTTTTTACTGTAACAGAGATTCCGTCCGAAAACACAACACGGGAGTGGGAGTCATTCTTCTGGGATTGGGACGGGATGGGATTTTCCCCCAGTTTTTTCGTGGGATTGGGACAGGATGGGATTTTTTTTTGTGGGAGTCGGAGAGGAGAGGTTTGAAAATCCACTCCCGTGTCACCCTCTACTTCCAACTGGGGGAAAAAACATTATATTAAGTTACTTTAAAATAAATAGTTTTTTTTGTTTTGCCATATACAACCCCAGCCCTACTGTCCAGTTCTCATAGCAAGCATACTAAACTCGTCTTTCTTCAAACAGACCTTTGTTTCTTTTGCTTAAAAATTGTGTTAATTCGAGACCTTTGTGCAACTCATTGTGTCTGATTATACTATGCACAAATGTTCAGTTATAACAATATGCAATCATTACACTCACATGGTTGAGTTTTAGAATTATCACGAAGCAACTGTGCATTTGTGGAGGAGGACAGAAAGTACTTACAAAACAGGGCCAACTACATCCCTAAAAAAATTTGTGAATCCAGGGACAGGATTGTTACCTGTGTTTGGGAGCTGCTGCTGGTTAAGGGAGTGACGGATGGGGAAGTGGGGGAAGTGGAGGGGAAGGCTGGCTGGCGCAGGGTGTGAAACAAATCTAGTTACAAAAAAAAGAGAGAAAGTAAAACAAAATGTTTGATCCAGTGTGTTAACTCTTGAATTACTCTGACAGATTCAGTGAATTTGTTGTACATTAATTGAATTTCGGACCAATTTATGATATTGTCATGTTCCACAAAATGGTTTGATTGATTCAATAATTCAAAATCAACAGCTAAAAGAGTGAATTAGTCACAAATTAGACACCAAAAAAAAACAGTAATATTGCGAAATTACCACAATTTAAAATATATATTTTTCCATTTTAAAATGTAATTTATTCCTGTGATGCGAAGCTGAATTTTCAGCATTATTACTTTAGACTTCATTGTCACATGATCGTTCAGAAATCATTTTAATATGCTGATTTGGCTCTGCCATCACTTTATATTTTAAAATATATTCAAAAAGAAAAGTTATGTTAAACTATGATTATATTTCACAAAATTACTGTTTTTACTGTATTTTTCTTTAAATAAATGCAGAATCATCGATCACAAGAGTCTTCTTTCAAAGAAATTACAAAAAATTCTTAA
The DNA here is from genome assembly GCF_001515645.1 of Sinocyclocheilus grahami. NCBI lineage: Eukaryota > Metazoa > Chordata > Actinopteri > Cypriniformes > Cyprinidae > Sinocyclocheilus > Sinocyclocheilus grahami. The sequence continues at coordinate 66,521 of NW_015505899.1, forward strand.
TTATTCCAAACAACTATGGCAACACTTTAGATGAGGAAACACATTCACTATTAACAAAGACTTTTCCCCTCAGATAGACAATCACCTATTGCACCTTTAAGTTTAGGTATGGGTAGGGCTCCAGACAAAAAAAATTGAGTAAGGAGCCATTGGCTCCTATAAAAAATAACTTAGGCACCAAATTATTTTTTTAGGTGCCACAGAATAAACGTGTTTTATTTATTTTATTATTATTTTTTTTTTTACATTTTAACATTTCAATCATACTGTCATGTGTTTGTCTAATTTTTTCTTGACTTTATCAGCGTTTTAATCCATCTTGCAGATGACATGGGAACTAAGGTTCACTTAAAGTGGGAACTAAATATCTTTTCCAACTTGAAATATACAGTCACAAAGAATTGTTCATTACACAGAATCTGTACCAATATCATGGACCATAAGCATCACTTGGCCACTGAGTGTAGTTTGGGCTCCTCCTCAATGCATCCTGTAAATGTTGTCATACACTCTTAAAAACAAAGGTGCTTCACAATGCCATAGAAGAACTTTTTTTGTCTAAATGGTTTCATAAAGAACGTTTAACATCTGAAGAACCTTCACGTTTCACAAAAGGTTCTTTGTGGTGAAAGAAGGTTCTTCAGATCATAAAAAGCTAAGAAAGAGATGGTTCTTTAAAGAACCTTTGACTGAATGGTTCTTTGTGGAACCAAAAATGGTTCTGTGAAGAACCTTTTAAGCACCTTTATTTTTAAGATTGTATGTCTTTCACACTTTCAGTCTGTTTTTCTTAATTAGTAAAATGCAATTTTATAGAAGGAGTTGAATCATGACAGGTTAAGTAAAAATATTAATATGCAATAGTGCATAAATATAGCAAAATGCTCCTCTTTATAGTTATTTTTCTAGCTGACTGATTAGCTTATGGACACCGACTGGTTATTCTGAGGTAAATGTAAATTACGTTGCAATGTTTACAAGCTCTACACATTTTCTGCAGTTTGAAACACTGAATGAGCTTTTACATGAGACATTTCAGTAAGTTGTACTGTAGGCTCTCTTATAAAATAGCCTACCTTTTGATGTTAATTCGTGTTCATTATGTACTATAGTAGTAAAGAGAAATATTAAATGGGTTCACTTGCCGCTTGAACTGAGGCGCTAAGGCAATCACACCTGCCACATTAAAGAGCGCCAAAACTGTATTTATTGTATGAATTTCGTTATGAATTTGGAATAATTTTAAAGCTGGTACTTTGTTTATTAAAAAGTAACAAAGCACAAAGCTTTTTGCGATTACTGGACGGCAAGTGCGCTTCAAATAATATGAAGTTCACCCATTAACAGAACACAGCATATAGACTAAGATCTTGATAAGAAGCCATATTAGTAATGATTATAAACGAGAATTGTTAACGATATTGCCAATATCCACACAGCTGACAGCTTTACCTGTTGTACAGTAGTTTGTTCAAGTTGTGCACGAAATAGATACTGCTTTTCTGCACTTTCACTTTGCACGTCTCCATTATTTCGATCTCTCTCGCGCTGTACAACTGAGCTGCGTTTAGCAGGTGTGCGACAATGCTGCTGTGCGGCAGAGATGAGGACTGTTTGAAACTCTTTTTTTCCACTAAAAATTTGATGCGCATCGTCTCAGTTTAAAAAGCATTACATGCTAATTTTAAAGTTATAACGTAAATATATATATCCAGTGGCGACCTCAGCAAAAACTTCACTCGTAAATTAATATTTTTGGTTGCACCGTCTACCGTTTTAATCGCAGTCTGGAGCCCTGGGTAGGTTTAAAGGGATCTAACATGGTCATGTAGCATAAAGCATAATATGTACTTTATAAGTACAAATAAACAGCCAATATGCTACTAATGTGCACGCAAATAAGCAACTAGTTAATAGTGAATAGTGAATCTAAAGTGTTACCCAAAAACTCATTTTGTCAACAAGTCAATCCCTAATTTGCCAATTAACAAGAGTAAATGTGCTTGTACCTTGCAGAGGCTCAAAAGTGTCCATGAAGTCCAGATTGGGTTGCAGTGGGATGAGGCCAGGCTGGATCATATCTGCATTACCTGCATGGGCTAAGAGGACAGCGAGGCTTATAGACAGTTTATCTTACTCTCGAATAAACATGTTAACAAGGCAGACTTCGATTGTCATTTCTCACCAATCTCCCTCGGATTGGGCCATGCTACAGGTTGATGAGAGGCCAGTGTGGAAAAGAGTGTGTCTGAGAACTCAGACATGAGCACATCCATGTCGAAGAGCGAGTCCATCTCCATTGGAACAGGTGAATCACAACTCTTGTGGGATCTACAACGGCCTCCCACACTGACATCCTCATCCTGGCACAAGAGGACACGGCAGGTGTCTGGACACACTTCCCCAAAGAGTGAAAACTGTTCCTCTGCCCCCTTCGGAGGTCAAAATGCAACAAGAAGGCCAGGTCAACAGACACACTCAAGGTTCATGCAAAGATAAATGCAAGCATCCAGCATGTGTGCTAGCATATGCACTAGCAGTCAAAATGTATTTGAACCGGTTCTTTTTAGTGCACTACATGAACCAGTTCACCAAATCGGACCGAACCAACTGAAACAGTTCTCGGCTTGAGCAGCAAAGATCTACAAGTTACTCAATCAAAACTTTTCGGATGTCTGACAGCCAGTCTGACTCAAAATGAGCCAAAACATACCAGCATATATGATCCTATGAGGAATGAACTCTTTTAGCTCTCCAGCTCCTCCAATAGTCACTGAACTGAGGAAAGAGTTCCAAAAGAGAAAAGAGTTCCAAAGAGCCGCTGATATGTGCATGTGAGTATACACTTGAATGAAGGGGCGAAATGAAAGTTTTTGTGGTTTCTCATGGTTTATGTAAAAGGGGGAGTTGATTAAAGAGCAGGTCATATGGGTTTTTGAAAAATATCTCTTTTGCAGTTTATAACGTAGTATAAATGAAAGTTTTCTTAAATGAAAACAATCTGCAAAGTTGTTAATCAAAAAAGTGCATGATAAATAAAGATATTGTCTCTTAAAAGAGAGTCGATTCTTAATCGCCTTAACGAGTCGACATATTTTCGAATCTTTTGCCAGACGTCACTGTATACGTCACTGGGTAACACATTTGCATAATCCCCACCTGCCCGCGAAATACAAACAGAGTCTGACCTGCCCACAAACACTTCCGCTAGTTAGTGTGTTCACATCATGTTGAGAAGACGCTGTGTTCAAAGATACCACAGAACCACAATTCGAACCTTTTGTTGTGTGCATGTCATTTTTTACCAAGGACTGCTTCTCTAATCTTGGTTTTTATCTTCTTTGGCTTCTAATCTTCTTTATTTGGACTAAAAAGCTCTCCGAACCACAACCTGTAAGTACAATTGATACATTTCAAAATATCAAGTTTTTGTGCTAATATGTGATGTACACCTAGTGCAGCATTAGGTTTCCAGGTAAAGCACGATTAATGTAGAGCATTAGGTTTCCAGGTAAAGCTCGATTAATGTAGACTGACATGTTCAGATTACTTAATTTAATAATAAAGAATGTAGTGTAGCGCACAGACTTCGAGTAAATTAACAGCAAATTTTCATTTTTGGGAGAACTATCCCTTTAAAATTCCTTTTGATCTAAAGGCTAAACCAGGGTTTTCCAAACTTTTTTGTCAGCTGAACGCCTTGAAGAGATTTCACATTAATATTAAGAGAATTAAGGATACATTTGTGGTTCTCTGATGTTGATTATTAGTCACATGACATTTATTTAAAAATGATACAGGGCTGCTCGATTTGGCCAAAAAATTATATTGTGAATATTTTGTCAAGCACTGCAATTTGAACTAATTTGACTTTTTTTTTTCATATGAAAATGTCTCATATTTCTACTGCGGAGACATCCAGACACAAAGAACAACAGACTCCTATACTCCTAAAGGGAAGTTACTTTTTAAGGGTGTTCACACTTGGGTTCAATATTTACAAGAACCAACTAACACTAGAAGGTACAATACAATAATTATGTTTTACATTCTCCGATCAAACCCTCAAGTTTTAAATCCTTGCACATTTTCAGCAGACTATTGGCCAAATGCTGTAATCTTCAATGCACAAAAATGCTGGAAAATGATGCTAATGTGAATGTAAATAAAGTGAACACAGCGCGCATTGCATTTCCTAATGCACATTAAACTCACAGCGCTTGCAGAGATGGAGTTTGTGAGAAGCAGCATTTATACCCTGGGTTAAACCACAGGCAGTGTATACCCAAATCAAGTGAAAGCTGATTTATTTTCAAAATAAAAACCTGTGTGTCCCAAAACCTAAGCTTTAAGTATTTGTGTGGGTAGCTGTGTCTAATATCCTCTTCCAGCTCATGACAAACATCTTCAATGCATTCTTGTCATTCACTACAGGCTTAAACAGATTTTGGAACTGCCATTTGGCTGTAAATAAAACTGACTTCATTCCACATCACTAGCCAGCCATTCGTGATCATCCATGATCTGGCTCTGGGTCTTTCTCTATATAATTTACTAAGTAAATATAAACTATAACTCTCTATATAATATATATAACTCTCTCTATATAATATAACTCTATAAAATAAAGTTAATGCAAACTGCTGTCTTTCAAAAGTTTATAATAAAAATTAATCTTAAGACAGTACAGAGTAGGGCTGCACGATAAATCGCATGCGATATTTAATGCGCATCTTGTCAGTAATCAGCGGTAAATCTCCATCACGTGTGGGCTTTCACATGGAGCAGCATTTACTACACAGAGCCGTTGTTCACTGACAAGCTGCGCAAAACATGCGCAAAATATGATCGTGGTTTTGCGCAGCTTGTCAGTGAATAACGGCTCTGTGTAGTTAATGCTGCTCCATGTGAAAGCCTACACGTGATGGAGATTTACTGCTGATTACAGAAGCGGCTTTACTGACAAGATGCGCGTTAAATATCGCATGCAATTTATCGTGCAGCCCTAGAACAGAGAGTTTATACCTTTCCGTCACAGTCTTGTTTTCATTTGTGTAAAATTAAACAATCTACCCTGACTAAACTCTATTAGGCAGTGCTGATCTCTTTATAGGAATAAATTACAAACTGCAAATAACAGGAAAGAGATAAAAGAAAAAAAAACTCAAGAGCATGCCATTACACTTACATGCTAATTTACTAACTATACTTCAACTTTATAGTGAAGAAAAATACATCCTTTTAAAATTACCTTGAGGTTTTGCGCAGCTTGTCAGTGAACAACGGCTCTGTGTAGTTAATGCTGCTCCATGTGAAAGCCTACACGTGATGGAGATTTACTGCTGATTACAGAAGCGGCTGCAAATAACAGGAAAGAGATAAAAGAAAAAAAAAACTCAAGAGCATGCCATTACACTTACATGCTAATTTACTAACTATACTTCAACTTTATAGTGAAGAAAAATACATCCTTTTAAAATTACCTTGAGAAGGCTGGACAGGTCTTCATCTTTGTGCTTCTGTAACTATTAATAGAATTTAAACAGTACTTTATAAATATCAACTTGGTTATACAGTACTGTTAAAGTTTAATGTAGAGAGCAAATCAACTTACTCTTTTCTTGAAATATGTTCTCCATTTATGATATTCTCTGATGACAATTTCAATTCTCCTTTTCCAGTACTTTCCTTCTGTTGCTATTGCCTAGGTAACAGAAAAACAAAGTACACAAAAAATTAACTATCTGAACTAACTAAAAAAACAGGAATGAAAGTTTAGACATTCAGATCTAAAGATGAAAAAAAAAAATGACACACCAAAAAGACTCACCTCTGTTGGTCGATGTACTCCTGAGTCCATATTGCCATCCAAAGGAGTGACAAAATGGCAAACAGGGTTCTGCCTCTTCTCTACATCTTCAGGAAAGACAACTTACTCTTTTCTTGAAATATGTTCTCCATTTATGATATTCTCTGATGACAATTTCAATTCTCCTTTTCCAGTACTTTCCTTCTGTTGCTATTGCCTAGATAACAGAAAAACAAAGTACACAAAAAATGAACTATCTCCAAGAAAAAAACAGGAATGAAAGTTTAGACATTCAGATCTAAAGATGAAAAAAAAATGACACACCAAAAAGACTCACCTCTGTTGGTCGATGTACTCCTGAGTCCATATTGCCATCCAAAGGAGTGACAAAATGGCAAACAGGGTTCTGCCTCTTCTCTACATCTTCAGGAAAGCGCGGCATTGCAGATGGAAATTAACAATCTCATATGTTTTACCATTTCTGAGTGGTATGTGTGTTTAATTACTGGACTTACATTGTATATACCAGGCTCTCCAAATAGCGTTGTTGAGGCGAATCTTGTCTCTCCACAGCAGCTTGAGGCCTTTGAAATTCTTCCATTTTGGTGACACCAACCTTCCACTTATGCAAACAAAACAGATATATTACATTTTTTGAATAGCAAGACACAGGTGCACCCATGGTACAAATTTTAGGGCTATCAGATCATGACATTTTGGGTGTTATTAATTGTCACACAAACAGCTGCAACTAACTATTTATCTGCCTGTTTGGTTCATGTCACTTAGCTTACACATACATTGTACAGAGATACCAAAATATTGCACAGGCACAGAATGACAAATACAATTATTTTAAAATGTTTCTCTTTTGTACCCACTTTACTCAGTCAACCTGAATTTTACAGTAATATTGTTAAGACTTCTTTTTTTGAGTCTACTGCATTGTTTCATTCGTTGTTATGCTGAATATGTGCAACATCAGTCTTTAAATATCACTAAAATGTTACTAATTTGTTAAAAGAAAAACTTTATTCTGGGCACATTACCACCTCAGGGAGAAGTCACTTAAAATTATTCAAGAGATACTGTATGTTGTCAATTACTCCTTATTCCAGCAACAGATTTCTTTGGAATATCGCTGTACAGGCAAAACGTGTCACTCTGCAATGTTAATAAACAAAATGAGTTCAATTTTGGAAAAACATTTGAATAATTTAACCTTATCTTTTAGAATTTAACTTTTTACTCTAAAACCAAAGCTGCACCATTGCTTGAAAAATCACACATACAATTATGGGCTGTCACATTAAACAAATCATCATGAAAAGTGTTTTGTTCTCTGTGCACGTATAATTCATTCATAAGTAAAATAATAATTTTCTTTTCTATGCTGCTGCTGCTGTGAAGTTGTCTAGTAAATGTCTCCCTCTTACTTTGTATAACTTATTAATCCTTGCATACATTTCTAGGTGTATCGGCATAATGTCACCCAAAAAGTGAAAATTCTGTCACCATTAATACACTCACTTATCAAAAATAATGTAAACAGGCTTGTTCACGCAATATATTTTAAAAGTGGTCCATGTGACTTTCTAGATATACATCCTTTTACATTTTATTATAAAGAAATATATATATGCAGAAATTAAAATCGTAAAAGATGTATTCAAGTAATAGCATTTATTAATAATTCATCATATTTCTTAATAAATTAACAGACCCGAAACAAGAAATGTGAGTCACGATATTTCTAGTCACTCTTCACCTTTATTTGCAAATACACGGCTGTTTTAAGTATCTGTGTTTGTGTAGTTGGTTGCCAAGATTGGAAGGGGGAATTTTTTACACTTTCTGACAAACCAGGCGTCTAATATATAGGGTGGATTAGAGAGGGTCACTTGTTGTAATTATTTGTCTTTACTAACGCTAGTGTAGTGCGTTTTTAACTTTACTTGGTTGATATCAGTTGTCCAAAAGAACCAGTTCGGTTCAGATGTGCTGTGTCATTCATAGCAGGCAATCTGTTCGGTAGCTTCACGCGGAATCGCGCATGCGCAGTTTCATCAGTCAAATCGTTGTCAAATCGGACGCGTCCGAAAGAAACAGTTCTCGGTTCAGTGTACTGGTGATCCGAAAACCGATGCAACCGGTTCTTGACTCCAGAACGAGAACCGCTCTAACCGGCACGCTGCACGCACGTTCAATATCATCAGCTGCTTTACTCGTGTCGTGTTCATGTTCTATTTATTACAAACTCAATTTGTGAATGTGTCATTGTTAACTATAATTAATTACAGTACAGGTATTTCATAAATCATCCCTTATTCCTATTAAACAGTCTTAATTATTATCCAACTTCCCTGACAAACCCCTTTGGCCTATAACCTAACATGATCTTCAACTGAACAAAGTACACAGATTAGATACATTCATCTTTTTAAAAAAAGTAAAATAAAATATATTTAGATCACACTATCTGATTTTTAACAAAATACTTGAATAGCATGCTTTCCGTCCTCTTGAAAAATTACACGCATGCGCAGTATCATCAGCTCATCGGTTCTCAAATCGGACG
>NW_015505899.1:78135-91194 GCF_001515645.1 Sinocyclocheilus grahami
ATTGGCGATGACGTAATGGCGGCAAGTCTATCGCAGGCTTAACAAATTCAAATATAAAGTCTAACATCAGAACATCAGTCAATTAAAACATCATTATAATCTGATACATTTCTTACGATTTGTATTTTTGTATCTAAAGCATATACAGGAATACAGGCAGTGATCTGCAAACTAGGATGTTTTACAGTTATGACGTCAATAAATTAGTCTTCATCAGCGCAGAACTATGCTCCACTTACTATGTATAATCCATTACGGTTGATTTGTAATTAAGTAAACTTACGTTTCGCCGGATTGCCCTTCATTCAAGTCTTCGGTTTACCCGCGCTCATAACATTAGCACAGAATCAGTTGTCCAAAAGAACCAGTTCGGTTCAGACGTGCTGTGTCAGTCATAGTAGGCAATCTGTTCTGTAGTTTCACACTGAATCACGCATGCGCAGTATCATCAGCTCATCGGTTCTCAAATCGGACATGTCTGAAAGAAACGGTTCTAAGTTCAGTATACTGGTGATCCGAAAACCGATGCAACCGGTTCTTGACTCCAGAACGAGAACCGCTCTAACCGGTACGCTGCACGCACGTTCAATATCATCAGCTGCTTTACTCGTGTCGTGTTCATGTTCTATTTATTACAAACTCAATTTGTGAATGTGTCATTGTTAACTATAATTAATTACAGTACAGGTATTTCATAAATCATCCCTTATTCCTATTAAACATACCCCTGACAAACCCCTTTGGCCTATAACCTAACATAATCTTCAACTGAACAAAGTACACAGATTAGATACATTCATCTTTTTAAAAAAAGTAAAATAAAATATATTTAGATCACACTATCTGATTTTTAACAAAATACTTGAATAGCATGCTTTCCGTCCTCTTGAAAAATTACACGCATGCGCAGTATCATCAGCTCATCGGTTCTCAAATCGGACGCGTCCGAAAGAAACAGTTCTCGGTTCAGTGTACTGGTGATCCGAAAACCGATGCAACCGGTTCTTGACTCCAGAACGAGAACCGCTCCAGCAGTGGGCGTGCATGTTCGTTATCCGGCTGCTCTTCAGTTCTCTCTTCACAGCAGTTCAGTCAGTGTACTGTTTGAGTAAATAAATTACTCCGGGATATTGGTTTATTTCGACTCAGAGGGAGTGTCAGCCATGTTAAAAAAGTGAATAACTTAAGTAATTTGTGGATTAATGCTTACTGGAGACGCGAACCGTTTCAAATGATTCAGACCGATTTGGTGAACATGTTCAACCGGTTCACTAAGAAGAACCGGTTAAGTCGAACGATTCGTTCGCGAATCGGACATCACTACTGGAAACACTATGCGGGCAGCAACTGTGCAACTCTGTCAAAACGGTGTTCTTCGGTGAAATACTTTAGCGGTAATGTTGCTTTGAAACACAGGTAAAACAGAACCCATCCTATTTAAAATTAGACCATCAACGCAAAGTGCACATAACATTCTGTAGAAAAATAGTTTATTGTGTTAACAGGCATAACAAAAACATTCACTGTTAGTGTTGTACATTTAAAACGACATCAATAACATCTAAAAGGAAAACACGAAAAAGTAGATGGAAAATGGACAATTTAAAGGGATAGTTCACCCAAAAATGAAAATTCTGTCATCATTTACTCACCCTCAAGTAGTTCCAAACACATATAAATTTATTTGTTCTGCCGAACAGAAAGGGAGATATTTTGAAGAAAGTTTGTAACCAGGCTGTTTTGGGGCACCATTGTACTATGGATTGTACACCACCACAATACTATGGAAGTCAATGGTGCCCCAGAACTGCTCTGTTTCCCACATTCTTCAGAATATCTTCCTTTGTGTTCTGCAGAACAAAGACATTCATACAGGTTTGAAACTACTTGAGGGTGAGTAAATGATGACAGAATTTTCATTTTTGGGTGAACTATTCCTTTAAAAATAAAATAAACCAAAAACGTATCTTGAAAAGAACAAATATGTATTCAGAACGAAGGTATGGATCATTTAGGAAGGAAATGACCATAAAAAACAAAGGTTACTTTTGAAACAGGGCAGACAGCATTCCATCTACAATCGCAAATGTAAACCATCACAAAGCTTTCCAGTCAATGGGCTTCTTCCCTGATTTCTTCAGCAGTTCATTGGTCTTTGAGAAATGTTTGCATCCAAAGAAGCCACGGTGAGCAGATAGTGGCGAGGGGTGGACTGTTTGCAGAACATGGTGTCGTTTCTACAAGTCAACAATCAGAAAACGATGTCTTACTGCCTGTTTGGAATACTTACTGGATCTATTGAAATACGTTTATATATTTAAGCTGGAAATTATTTCATTTATAAACAAAAAAAAAATCACACAATATACCTTGTCGATGGCAGCCCCCTTCTTTTGCGCATAAGAGCCCCAGAGAATAAAAACAAGACCCTGCATGTTAGTGCTGAGCCAGTGTATCACAGCGTCAGTGAAAGTCTCCCACCCCTTGTCTTTGTGAGAGTTGGCCTGGTGTGAGCGCACAGTCAGCACAGCGTTCAGCAACAGAACTCCTACGAAAGACATTCAAGAAGAAATGTCACTGAGCACATTTAAATGCACAAGAAAATTAGCTTATATGCCTATGAGAAAAAAAGACATGACTTCAGAATTAGCATACATTAATTCAAATGTAAGTCATGGATTTTAATGGGACTGGCCAACATTTTCACATGACTTGCTAAAGTTTCAGCACCTGATAACATTTCATCCAGGTAGAAGTGCCATTTTGTGTCCTCACTTTAAAAATTAAAATGATGGCTGAATCAGACATTTGTCTATCCACTAACTTACAAAATGGCCACACTGGCAGAGACTAACTGCTGGATAATGGATAAATTAAAGTCAACTGTCAACTTAGATGAATTGCAAAAAGAACAACTGGTCATTGCAAATGAATACGCTGGTTCAATGCTCCTGATGGAGGGTCAAAATATCTTAATTTCTGTTCCGAAGATGAATGAAGGTTTGGAACGTCATGAGGGTGAGTAGGCCTAATTAATGACAGAATTTAAATTTTTGGGTGAACTATCCCTTTAACATGTACTCCATGAAGAGGAGAAAGTAGAGGATGCACACCTTGCTTTGCCCATCCTGTAAGATCTCCGTGACCAGGTTGCTCAAAGCCTTCGATGTCTGAAGCCAGTTCTTTAAAGATGTTCACCAAGCTGTGAACAGCAAAAGTGTCAAAATCACTGTATCGAAAAACAAAATCATCTAGCCCCTATAATAATTTGTAACATCTTTGTGCTTACTGTATATGCTCAGTGACTTTTAAAAGAAAATAGATTTTGATTAGCAGGACAAAGGCCTGTAAACGTAAGCTGCTAGAATATAATTAGTCACTCTTCAATAGAATAATAATTGTATAAGTTGTCCTATTACTCTCATTGTCTTCTACAGTTAAGAACTTGAGTGTTATGTTTGACAGGAATCTGCCTTTCTCAACCTGGAGGTTTTATCCCAAGGACACCAGGTGCTTCTAGATCCAGCCTTACTCCTGATGGATTTTATAAAGCCTAAACCTACTGTACATCCACCTCATCTGTAAATCTGGAACTCAAAAGACACTTAATTGTTAGTCCTAACAATACAGTAACATAGCTAGCCAATGCTAACAGTATGTTTAGACCAGGGTTCCTCAATAGGTGGCCTGCGGGCCACATCTGGCTAATTAGAGAAAAATGTTTTGCCTGTGCTAATTTCAAATAATGTGGCATGAAAATTCAAACATAGCATCAGAAAGCGACATTAAACATAGTGTCTACACCGGACGCGAGCAGTGCGGCGCGACGCAACAAAATACAATAGAACCCATTATAATCTGTGATGCTGACCTACACTACACGTGGCGCGACATGACAAGTGAGTGGCTGATACCATCTTTGTTATGGAATACACATGTTGGTTCACATTGAGTTGACAATTTAAACGTACCACAAGTTTGCCTAAATTTATTTTCAAGATCTGAGGTAAAATATTTATTGTTGCTTTCAGTATGGCTATAAAGATCACAAAATATTCAAACTCACATTAGACACATTTAACATTGAATAAAGCACATAGTCATTACCTGAGATTATCAAGATCATAGTTTGCGTTGTTCCAGCCGCGACGTCACAGAAAATACTGTTTCTAAAACGGTACGACAAAAAAACTACATGGAAAAGATACTTTTTATTGCGTCCCGTCTGGATGGGACACGGTGTTACAGGTTGATCACCCCCAAAAAATCTAATAATAAAAATATTAATGCTGACAGATCTAATTATTGAATCTGCCATTAGGGGAAGTGGAGAGAAGAGATCCAGTCTGGATCTAAATGCAAAAATGTCCACAATTGTTTGAATAAAACAGACTATGGGGGGGAGGTCTGAATATTTATCTAACAATAATATAATAATAATTTATTTATATATATTTGGAGCTTACCTCCAAACCTAATTAAACACTCATGAACCAGCTAATCACGGTCTTCAGGATTACTAAAACTTTTCAGGCAAGTGTGTTGGATCAAAACTTAGATACTAGGCTTCCAGGGGCAGGACTGGACACCCCTGAACAAAGGAGAACTGAGTGTAGTCTTTTTTCTTCTTCCTGTATTTAACAAAAAAATTTAGTTTTTTTCCTTTAGCTTTCCGAGAAGCTAAAGAAGGGAAAACTTCCTGCAGATCTTAGCTTCAACCCTAATTGAAAACTGTGGGCTTTGGCCCTCCAGGGATCTGAATTTTGCACCCATGAACTAAGAAAATAATTTATACTATGAAAATAGTATTTGATACATATCAAAATAAGGTACTCCAGTCTGTAAAGCTGCTTTGAAATGATGTGTATTGTGAAAAGCATTATAAAAATAAACCCTGACTTGATGACTGCAGGGCAATACCTTGGTGGAGGTGGCACAGGTCTCTGCACGCTGAAACAAAGCCCATGAGCCTGGTTAGGTCCATGATAAGGATCCTGGCCAAGAATCACAACCTTTACCTACCATCACAAGAAAAAAAATGATTATTATATTCTCAGAAAACCATGCAGTAATTTAAGAGCAAATAAACATCTTGGCATGTTTTGAACAGAATTTTGTACAAATGGTTATTGTCGATGGCAGCCCCCTTCTTTTGCGCATAAGAGCCCCAGAGAATAAAAACAAGACCCTGCATGTTAGTGCTGAGCCAGTGTATCACAGCGTCAGTGAAAGTCTCCCACCCCTTGTCTTTGTGAGAGTTGGCCTGGTGTGAGCGCACAGTCAGCACAGCGTTCAGCAACAGAACTCCTACGAAAGACATTCAAGAAGAAATGTCACTGAGCACATTTAAATGCACAAGAAAATTAGCTTATATGCCTATGAGAAAAAAAGACATGACTTCAGAATTAGCATACATTAATTCAAATGTAAGTCATGGATTTTAATGGGACTGGCCAACATTTTCACATGACTTGCTAAAGTTTCAGCACCTGATAACATTTCATCCAGGTAGAAGTGCCATTTTGTGTCCTCACTTTAAAAATTAAAATGATGGCTGAATCAGACATTTGTCTATCCACTAACTTACAAAATGGCCACACTGGCAGAGACTAACTGCTGGATAATGGATAAATTAAAGTCAACTGTCAACTTAGATGAATTGCAAAAAGAACAACTGGTCATTGCAAATGAATACGCTGGTTCAATGCTCCTGATGGAGGGTCAAAATATCTTAATTTCTGTTCCGAAGATGAATGAAGGTTTGGAACGTCATGAGGGTGAGTAGGCCTAATTAATGACAGAATTTAAATTTTTGGGTGAACTATCCCTTTAACATGTACTCCATGAAGAGGAGAAAGTAGAGGATGCACACCTTGCTTTGCCCATCCTGTAAGATCTCCGTGACCAGGTTGCTCAAAGCCTTCGATGTCTGAAGCCAGTTCTTTAAAGATGTTCACCAAGCTGTGAACAGCAAAAGTGTCAAAATCACTGTATCGAAAAACAAAATCATCTAGCCCCTATAATAATTTGTAACATCTTTGTGCTTACTGTATATGCTCAGTGACTTTTAAAAGAAAATAGATTTTGATTAGCAGGACAAAGGCCTGTAAACGTAAGCTGCTAGAATATAATTTGTCACTCTTCAATAGAATAATAATTGTATAAGTTGTCCTATTACTCTCATTGTCTTCTACAGTTAAGAACTTGAGTGTTATGTTTGACAGGAATCTGCCTTTCTCAACCTGGAGGTTTTATCCCAAGGACACCAGGTGCTTCTAGATCCAGCCTTACTCCTGATGGATTTTATAAAGCCTAAACCTACTGTACATCCACCTCATCTGTAAATCTGGAACTCAAAAGACACTTAATTGTTAGTCCTAACAATACAGTAACATAGCTAGCCAATGCTAACAGTATGTTTAGACCAGGGTTCCTCAATAGGTGGCCTGCGGGCCACATCTGGCTAATTAGAGAAAAATGTTTTGCCTGTGCTAATTTCAAATAATGTGGCATGAAAATTCAAACATAGCATCAGAAAGCGACATTAAACATAGTGTCTACACCGGACGCGAGCAGTGCGGCGCGACGCAACAAAATACAATAGAACCCATTATAATCTGTGATGCTGACCTACACTACACGTGGCGCGACATGACAAGTGAGTGGCTGATACCATCTTTGTTATGGAATACACATGTTGGTTCACATTGAGTTGACAATTTAAACGTACCACAAGTTTGCCTAAATTTATTTTCAAGATCTGAGGTAAAATATTTATTGTTGCTTTCAGTATGGCTATAAAGATCACAAAATATTCAAACTCACATTAGACACATTTAACATTGAATAAAGCACATAGTCATTACCTGAGATTATCAAGATCATAGTTTGCGTTGTTCCAGCCGCGACGTCACAGAAAATACTGTTTCTAAAACGGTACGACAAAAAAACTACATGGAAAAGATACTTTTTATTGCGTCCCGTCTGGATGGGACACGGTGTTACAGGTTGATCACCCCCAAAAAATCTAATAATAAAAATATTAATGCTGACAGATCTAATTATTGAATCTGCCATTAGGGGAAGTGGAGAGAAGAGATCCAGTCTGGATCTAAATGCAAAAATGTCCACAATTGTTTGAATAAAACAGACTATGGGGGGGAGGTCTGAATATTTATCTAACAATAATATAATAATAATTTATTTATATATATTTGGAGCTTACCTCCAAACCTAATTAAACACTCATGAACCAGCTAATCACGGTCTTCAGGATTACTAAAACTTTTCAGGCAAGTGTGTTGGATCAAAACTTAGATACTAGGCTTCCAGGGGCAGGACTGGACACCCCTGAACAAAGGAGAACTGAGTGTAGTCTTTTTTCTTCATCCTGTATTTAACAAAAAAATTTAGTTTTTTTCCTTTAGCTTTCCGAGAAGCTAAAGAAGGGAAAACTTCCTGCAGATCTTAGCTTCAACCCTAATTGAAAACTGTGGGCTTTGGCCCTCCAGGGATCTGAATTTTGCACCCATGAACTAAAGAAAATAATTTATACTATGAAAATAGTATTTGATACATATCAAAATAAGGTACTCCAGTCTGTAAAGCTGCTTTGAAATGATGTGTATTGTGAAAAGCATTATAAAAATAAACCCTGACTTGATGACTGCAGGGCAATACCTTGGTGGAGGTGGCACAGGTCTCTGCACGCTGAAACAAAGCCCATGAGCCTGGTTAGGTCCATGATAAGGATCCTGGCCAAGAATCACAACCTTTACCTACCATCACAAGAAAAAAATGATTATTATATTCTCAGAAAACCATGCACTAATTTAAGAGCAAATAAACATCTTGGCATGTTTTGAACAGAATTTTGTACAAATGGTTAATGAAATAAATTACTCAAGGCAACTCTCTAGAGTGTCCCAAATGGAACAACAACAACAATGGTATTTGGTATCAGGTGGTATTTGGAGACATATCCACCTGCAGAACCAGTCATACAGAACAGTGGTTTCTGACCAGCAGTATCAGAATGAACATTATGGCAGAGATGATTCTTGTTCTAGAAATTGGCTTTGTGGTCACTTTTTTTGTCTCGAGCTTTGCTAGGGATAATAGGCCAGAAAACAACCAATGATTTAATTTATACTATGAAAATAGTATTTGATACATATCAAAATAAGGTACTCCAGTCTGTAAAGCTGCTTTGAAATGATGTGTATTGTGAAAAGCATTATAAAAATAAACCCTGACTTGATGACTGCAGGGCAATACCTTGGTGGAGGTGGCACAGGTCTCTGCACGCTGAAACAAAGCCCATGAGCCTGGTTAGGTCCATGATAAGGATCCTGGCCAAGAATCACAACCTTTACCTACCATCACAAGAAAAAAATGATTATTATATTCTCAGAAAACCATGCACTAATTTAAGAGCAAATAAACATCTTGGCATGTTTTGAACAGAATTTTGTACAAATGGTTAATGAAATAAATTACTCAAGGCAACTCTCTAGAGTGTCCCAAATGGAACAACAACAACAATGGTATTTGGTATCAGGTGGTATTTGGAGACATATCCACCTGCAGAACCAGTCATACAGAACAGTGGTTTCTGACCAGCAGTATCAGAATGAACATTATGGCAGAGATGATTCTTGTTCTAGAAATCATTTGATGAGAATTCATATTTAGAAAGAATTATTTACGAATATTTCAGTTTGACTACACTGACACTATCGGATGAGAGAACAAAATCAGAATTGAACCGAGTTGGATAATGACACCACTGACTTCTGTAGAGCTGCTTTAAAGTTGAATTTGTTTCATTAACTGTCATTTTTGAATGCATACATCTTTTAATAACAAACTATCAATGTTTAGAATTACACAATTAGCATACAAACCCAGACAGCAAACCTCCAAGATGTCTGTTAAATTGATAGTTCACCCAAAAAGAAAATCTTGACATAATTCACTCACCCTTAAAGAGTTAGTTCACCTAAAAATGAAAATTCTGTCATTAATTACTCAACCTTATGTTGTTCCAAACCCCTAAGACTGAAGATGAACAAAGGTCTTAGGGGTTTGGAACAACATAAGGTTGAGTAATTAATGACAGAATTTTCATTTTGGGGTGAGCTATCCCTTTAAGTTGTTCCGAACCTGTATGACTCTTGTTTCTTCAGCAGATTTTCTTTTATGTTTCTCGGAAGTCAGTCAGTCAGTCATGCAGGTTTGAAACAATATGAGAGTAAGTAAATAATGCCAATTTCCATTTTTGGATGAACTATCACCTTAATAAAAATGTGATTTGGAATCTGATAAACTGATTTTTTTAAAGCAGTTTTACATACATTCTAAATCATAAACATCTTAAAGACGTTGTCTAAATGTCTGTTTAACTACTGACTGGACATGGTTCAGAAAAATACTGCTGATGAGCAAATATACAAAAACGCATCTTCAAGCTGAAAATGTGAACATCAAATTAGTTCTCCACAATCATAGGCCTATATGTGCAATGAGGGGATGACCGTAAAGCTAATAAACATAAAAAAACAACAAAACTTGATATCATGGGGTCTTTAGAAGTAAAATTAAGAACATAAGCACTGTGTGCAAGCTATGCTCCTGTACACCTATAATCTAATCTGTCAAAAAAAAAAAAAAGAGCAATTGGCTTTGTGGTCACTTTTTTGTCTCGAGCTTTGCTAGGGATAATAGGCCAGAAAACAACCAATGATTTTGACCTGCCTAACATATGAACATGACACCCAACTTACATCTTTTATGTCACATGTTTGTGTCCAGGTAAAAACTTCATTTTCAGGTGGATAGATGGTGTGTTTTTGCCTCTCCTCCGCAACAAATGACATTAACTGCGAAAGAGAAACACTATTGTATCACTCTTCATTTTAGAAAGTTGAAAATAAAAATTGTTTTACTTACTGATTTAAAGTAGGGCTTCCCGAATTCTGCGTTGAGCGCTTTCTTCCAGCTCTCTCCAATCCCGTTCGGTACAGCTTGGTTTGCAGCGAGCCTTTCCAGAGCCGCCTTCTTGTTTTTGGAAATCCGTTCAACTTGCTCAGGACTCAGGGACAGTGAGGATGCAACATCGTCGCGCTCCAACTTTCGTTTTTTCCCCTGAGACAATATTTGAATATATTTGGTTGAACTCCGTGTCCGCTTGGCAAAAAGACCGGACATTTGTACATTTAAAAACCTAAGGCAAGCTATGTTGGAAAACATTGCTTATTTATTACATCTTAGGATGCTTTCTCAGAATGCATGAGAGTTGTGATGCCAACTTGTAGCGTGAATTACACGACACGATAATCCTTTAGCAGTTTACCACGTGGTGCATTCGCGGTCATATTCAAGAAAACCGTAGTTATATACAACTACACTAACAGACGTGAAATGAATTCGTTTACACTGTCTCAACACATTTTCGCAGTCAATTGTTTGTAATAATCTGCACTAGCGTTTGTTTAGGCAAGTGACGTAACAGTACTTCCGGAATTGTGTAAACTTTAGCGGGAAGGATAAAATAGCGAGGTTTTAATCAGAGCTAATTCTATTTGCTAAATAAATGACAACATGTTCAACAGATAAATAAAACACAGCCACTTTCATTAATAATTCCCGCGAAACGTGTACGCATATCCAGTCGTGCCAGAATAAAGCGTATTTTACTCACATGATCTCTTGCATCGCCTGGGCATGTATGTATCTCGTCCAGATGTCTTTTTTTGGTCATTGGCGAAAAAAATGAGGTGATACTTTTCTGTCCAATCATTTCCACAAATAAAATGATTATTTAAACGAAACAAAGTTTAAAGGAACAACACTGTAGGTATGGACGCGTGATAGTGTTTGAAGAGCTGCTGTAACTCCCGCCAGCTAGACGTCTGTGACGTAGTTACGTGAGGGCGTAACATTTTCAACTTGTGTAGGGTGACAAGATAATGGTTGTTACATTCAAAACTTCACATAAATGCTACTCTTGTGACAACACACTTTATATTAAATATAGAGGGCTCTGTGACGATTGATTGGGGGGGGGGGGTCTGAATAAAATCTTTTAATATTACAACACAAACTCTTATATTCAGTTTGCTCTTGGTATATACATAAATGCACATTTTTTTAGGTGAGAATCCTGTACTGTCAATTCTTTTGGTAGACTATAATTATGTCCACAATGGGCAAAAAAAAAACCGTTTAATGTTTAGCCTCATATTTACATTTACATTACATTTAGTCATTTAGCAGACGCTTTTATCCAAAGCGACTTACAAATGAGGACAATAGAAGCAATCAAAACTAACAAAAGAGCAACAATATATTAGTGCAAATGACAAGTCTCGGTTAGCCTAACGCAGTACACGTAGCAAGTTTTTATCTATCTATATATATATATATATATATGAATTAAGAAACAAAATACTGATGTTAAAAAATGACTGAATTCATACCAGAAGTCCTTACCAATATGTAGTAGAATATATATATATTATTGATTTTCTTTAAACAAGAGATCAGTTTTGCTAATGAGTTTTTACAGGTTATGGTGGTCAGATTAAACCTTGACTGTGAAAGGTGAAGTGATAATAAAATGAATCTAAATCCTCAAGTGCACAATAATTATTGCCATCCCAAATGATCAAATGATCAACAATGTAATAATGGTTATGCAATAACTGTAATAATCCCACTGAGGTCACACCTTTAAAAAGGTCAATTGTAAAGAATCTCTGTACTTATAAATTACTCTGTACTTACTCATATAAATGTTTTTCTCTAGCTTTTGGCTTTTGTATTATTTATTTATTTCTGTTGCTCTTATTGTAGGCCTACATGTTGGTATAGTATAATGTAAGTTGATTTTGGCATAAATAATAAAAAAGTTTGTGTAGAGTGGTATGGCTATCATGTTATTGCACCTTTTATTTTGTTCTGTAACTTTGTTATGTGTCACTATTATTAATATAACTTAATAATGAGGATTATAAATTCTTTGATAAGAGATAATCGCACAACCAGAGGAAAGAGAGAACTGAAAACGAAGAAAGCATTTTAGAGATGGCATTGCGCCGTTAGAGAACCCTGCAAGGGACACAAGACAAGATCATATGAAAAGTAAAAGAGAGGCATTTCAACATAACCACAGCGACCCTGTGTGGTCGCTGGTGAATCAAACATTCCAGCAAACCCCGTAACCAAATGCTCTTCTCATCTCCCAACAAAGTTTAATTGTTTTCTCAAATGTGATCATAATTGTCAAAATTCTGTGAGTATGATTTCCCACATAACATATACTGCCACGGAATAACATATAGACATATTGAAGTTGTAGGCTACCATAAATTTTTTCCTCACACACACAAAAAAAACAACAACATTCTTGTTCACTCCCATTGTTTTCCACATATTGAGCAGCACATACAGGAGAAAATGTTTTACTATTTTGAACAAAGGTTAGGCTAGGAACAAAAATAGCCTATTTCACACAAACTTAAAATGAAACAAAAATAGATAGCCTATATTACTATCAAAGTAATTATGGTGAAAATAGCAGGGACCTCCCAGGTTTCCACTGACCTACTGGACACTGATCTCTATGTATCATAATCATCTCCACAGCAAAATAATCTTCAAATAAAATATAATAAATTCTCATAATCCGAGTGTCAAATCTACAGTCATACTCTGTTTTGTGTGTCTGCTTGTATGTGTATGTTCCTGATGTAGTTGCATCCTTTAATCCAGGGGAAGATATTGAAGGGATAAGTGCTTATGTTGTTAGAATCAAAACAGGGAATATAATAATAATCATAGACAGGCTGATCAGTGCACAATGTTAGGTGATCCTGAATAACACCTTTTCATTTTCATTTTCCTTTTCAGACTCCAGTTCATTTTACTATTACAGCACAAGATGGCAGTACAGCCAACCTTTTAGCTGTAACAACAACAACAACAACAACAATCTATCTATCTAGGCCTATCTAGCTATCTGTCTATCTATCTATCTATCTATCTATCTATCTATCT